>NC_092869.1:46544162-46640849 GCF_032062135.1 Pyxicephalus adspersus | reverse complement strand
GGTCAAGGCAGGCGGCAGGGAGGAGTAGTTCAGGTCCAAGCAGGGGTCAAGGCAGGCGGCAGCGAGGAGTAGTTCAGGTCCAAGCAGGGGTCAAGGCAGGCGGCATGGAGGAGTAGTTCAGGTCCAACCAGGGGTCAGGAGAGGTGGAAGCAGGTGTAATTAAGGTCAGTCCAAAGTCAGGAATCCAAAGAGTCTCAGTGAGGCAGAATGTAGCTGTGCTAAATCTCAGGTAGCAATCTGCAAGACGGATGATCTGCAGGCAGAGTAGTAACATTTCCAATGCCCCATAAAATGAAAGTGAGAAGTCAGATCACATTTAAAATTATTTTCCAGTCTTTCTTGTTTCCATAAGGTGTAAATTGATGCCTGTGACTTCACAAGTCAACTATCTTTTGTCTTTAAACCCATTGCTTCCAATTCAGTGCATATCATCTGATTGTGTCTTATAACACATCCTAAATTCGCATGAACACGAAACCCAGTTTCGTGGGTTTAAAAAACTTTGTAAGCATATTGTGGTTTTAGTGTTCAGAGCTCAATCACTATGATTTTCTTGTAAGTTACTCAGACAAATTACATAGCAGCACTGAAGGGAGATCTGTACTTTACAAGAGTGGTCTGTGTCTATATTTATGCCCATGTAGCTTTGTAACTCTTCCCTATCTGATGACAGTGTATGCTGCATCCCACCTATGTGTATACAATCGTGCACACCATTGGCTGGTAGTCATGCACCATACGACCATAGGTATGTGAACGTCCCCTCCAATTTTGAGTTCAAGTGTTCTGAGGGAAAAGTACTGTAAATGTAACAGCGTATAATGTAGATATTTGCGCTCCTCCAACCTTTTGTTAAATATGGTTGTGCCCCTGGTACAAAAATGTTCTGTTCTTCTGCAAAAACTACACAATACATAGAAGTTAATAGGCAAGGAGAAAATATTCTTTTTGTGTGATAACAGGCAAAATACTGTAAAAAAGCAGGGAACCCATAGTGGACGTGTCGCTACACAAAATTTTTTAGTTCATACAGATTTGAAGGCAACACTGAAAATAAACTTCTATGTTAGTAGACACTCATCTGGATGATCCCTCGCTGTGCACCATAGCAGTATATCACGTCCTGTTTATTCTCTTTGCTGGTGTTGCTCACAGCATTAAGGAGATCAAAGAATTCATTTTCTGTCCTCTGCTAAGCAGCTCGCAGCATCCCCTGCTTCCCTTTAGCCGTGCAGCCTTGGATGTATCCTAATAGCATCCCCAGCACATACTCTGAGGCTGTGCACATCTGAAGGGCATTTAGGAGCTGATTGGCCCCTGGGTCATCCTGCCGTTGGCTGCTTGGACTTTAAAGTCTCTCTGCTCCCAGTCACCAATGGTAGTGTTAAGCTGGGCTGACCTGCTGCTGGTGTGTTCACTCATTGGATTTAGTGTTACTTACTCCTGATCGTAATATTGTATGCTGCCTGGACTGACCTTTGCCTGTGACCCCGGCTCTGCTTTGTCTTAACCCTTGGATCCCTCACCTGGTAGGCTGACTACCTGTATGACCTCTGGCTCTGTATTTGCCTCTGCTGGTGTCTCTTGCACTGCGTTATCTGCTCCTCTCTTTCAGTCCTTCCCTAGATGCCAGCTTTTGCGCACAGAAGTCTCTGGGAGCAATCGTGTGCTGGGAGACGCAACCAACCCCCCAAGGCTGAGCGGGGGTTTGCTATAGGTGACGAGTGTTAGATTGGGGGACTGGCATCTGGGGAGCACTTGTGCTGGACTTACATTCTTTCAATAACTTTCTCGGAGGTAATCTTGAATCTTAAAGCTGTATAATGAAAGCTATTTTAATATGTAATTTGTAAGGTTGTAGCAACTGACGCATGTCTTTATCTCTGTGCTATAAAACTGCAGATTTAAAATTCATTGTTTGAATGTATGAATTGTTTATTTGCCACATAAAAAGCTACAAAAACAGCTTGCCAACAAATATACTGCACACATCAACCAGTCCCCTTACCTTTAGTATTGTAATGGTCCAACATATGCTTGTGTACTCCATTGCCTGTTACTGTAAGCCCTGATGAAGGGGAGCTGGTGACCCTCCCAAAACGTGTTGGCTGCTGTTTTTGTGATGGCAAATAAAGATATCTGTGCAACTATGGAATTCTCTTCTTTCAACAATTCATTTTAGATCTGAGATACAAAAACTCCTTGTTGTGAGGTCGATGTTTAGATAGCCGCCTGCCCTACTCTAAAGAATGTCTGGGGTTCAGTGCTTTGTCTTTAATGGCTACCGGCTTTCTGTTCCTTATCTCTGCTCTACAGCAAATACATAGAATGGGGGAAGCACGGTACATTGTGTAATATAAGGGGGAGGGCATCTAGGTAATCATCGGCTGATAGAGATCTTTGTATATAATGGCAGCCATTACAATGACAGCTCAGAGCAGTTGGCTAACGGAGTGCTGGAACTTGCAATCCACGAGTGTGATGGACATAATAAAAAAATAAAAAGCTCTTTCCACAAATTTCCACCAAACCCCACTGTCCTGCACAGATCCCTATTATTATTATTATTATAACACAGTATTTTTATAGCGCCATCATATTATGCAGCGCTGTACAAAGTCCATAGTCATGTCACTCGCTGTCCCTCAAAAGGGCTCACAATGCAATGCCCCTACTATGGTCATGACTTTATATTTAATAAACACCTTTGGGATGATTGGAACACCAACTCTTAGCCAAGCCTTTCCATCCAAAGGTTTGTTTACAAAAATGGGCACAAATTCCCACAAATGACAAAATCATAAAGAATGCCAAAATATTAGGCACACAATTTCTTAAGGTCCAATAATGTTCAAGATGCTGAAGCATTTCTGCAATTTCAGCGTTTTATATCAACCGCTCATTAAGAATCATCCTTTTCAGGGCGGCATGCTTAATAATTTGGAAATGTTGAAGCAAATTTACTCCTTTTGACTGGCTTGCATCTGAATAAAATAAAGTGCAGGGCGGTCTGTGAATACCAGTGCTGCTTGTTTGGCTCCAACAGGAGATGTATACATCATGGCAGTTGATGTGTGACATTACGTCATGGCAGTTGATGTGTGACATTACGTCATGGCAGTTGATGTGTGATATTACATCATGGCAGTTGATGTATACTTTTTTCAATGATTTTAAATGGATGAGACAAATCAAGGAAATTTTGAAGCCAGTCTCAATACTTCTGAGGAAGTTGATTCTGTGAAACACGTCAAAATTAGGACTAGACTTTTTTTGTTTGTATATGTGTCAAAATACGCAGAATATGTCTTTCTAAACGTGAAATAAAATACGATTTATTTAAAAAAAACTTTTGGATAATATATTTAGATGAGACGGTGCCTTTTAGGTCTATTTATATAATAAATATATTGTAGAAATAGAAGGTGGCACAATCTTGGTGGATGCTGAACTAATGTTGCCTAAGTTCTGCATTAAAAGGGCATTCATTGGCATCCATGTATCTCGTGTGTGGTTTATGAGATTGGTTCATTTAAATACCATACATACCATACATACATACCATACATACATACCATACATACATACCATACATACGTACATACATACATACCATACATACATACGTACATACATACATACCATACATACATACATACATACATACATACATACCATACATACATATATCAGTCAGCATGGGAAACAAATGATTTAAGGTTATATTTTTGTATTTAAATGGCTGCTGTCTTATTTCAACTTTTGTTCAGCTCAAGATAGTGAGGATTTAGCTTTGCCTTGGGATTGCCTGAGGTCTGACAATTCATGCTGCTCCAACTTCCTGACCCTTGTGCTGCAAACACACCCTGTCTCCAGAGTGTGCATACCAGTGTCAAGTATACCGAAAGAAAGTGCCGTGCTCCGTATTTATGTACTGCAATAAAATCCAGAAAACAGCATCTTATCATCAAAGGTACAAACTATTTTTAAGTAGACTTCACATACTTGCATAAGCCAACTTGTGACTGGTTCTCTTTAAATATTGAGATTTTGTTCTAAAACAGTGCCAGATCCCATGAAAAAATAATAATGTACCCAAAGAATATTGAATCAGATATGTGTCATTTACAGGAGCATAAATGCCTTAATTCATCCCATGTCTTCTGAGTAATTACAGTTCAAATACTCGTTTGTGACAATGCATAAATTATTGGTGTAGGCATTTATTAGTAAGGCGTGCAGACTGACACAAGTTACTTGTGAATCGCTGTGTTGCGTTCAGCCTAGATGTGGAAAAAAAAAAGTTTTGAGGTGGGCAGGTGATTAATCACGGAGCTGCCTTGGGAGGGAATGGATGAACATGTCATTAAACCACGATGGCAGCCATTAACCCTGTCATATTAAACTTTCATGTTCACATCAATCAGTCCATTGCCAAATGACCAGGACCTCACTTATTGATATTCATTTGTGCCGGTACGCCCCCTCGAAGCCGTCAGCAGAACAAAAGAGACATTGTCATAGGCAATCCTTATTTTCTGGTATACGACTTACTGACCCGAATGGTTTTCAGCAACTGATACAGATATTGGCACATATTGCTCATTACTGTGCAAAAAAAAGAGATTTCATTTAATTGGTAATAAAAATCTTCTATGAATATCATCAGCTCCTATCTATAATACTAAACACCATGCATTGTGTGCCTGGTTCTGTAGGGAGCATTATGGAGATTGTAATGTGTTCTTTTATTTCTTATCTGTAGCTGTTCACAATTACAAAATATCCAATATTTGGTTCTACTGTTATAAAAACATTGTGCAACCTAAAAACGTTAGCTGAAACCTAATATTATTATTTGTGATCTGTGTTTTTATAGCACCAACATAATATGCAGCGCAGTACATCAAATAGGGGATGAGAATGAAAAACAGATACAAACAATGACACAGAAGGGGGAGAGGACCCTGCCCCGAAGAGCTGACAATCTAGGAAGAGGGGAATGTAGCGTTGGATAGGTGAGGCTGGAAAAAAATGGGTTTTAAGGGAGTAGAAGCAAGTCTAATAGGACGAGGAAGAGAGTTCCAGAGAGGCGGGGCAGCTCTATAAATGTCTTCAAGCCATGCGTGTGATGAGGTTATGAGTGAGGAAGTAATTAGTAGCTCATTAGAGGAGTGAAGAGAACGGCTAGGGGGGATTTTTTTTACAAGGTCAGAAAGGTAAGTGGGGCAAAAACATTGGAGGGATTTGTGTATCAGGTAGGTAGGTGGGGGAGGAGCTGTGGAGGGATCTGTGTATCAGGTAGGTAGGTGGGGGAGGAGCTGTGGAGGGATTTGTATATCAGGTAGGCAGGTGGGACAAGAACTGTGGAGGGATTTGTGTAAAAGGTAGGTGTGTGGGGAAAGAGTCACAGGAGTTTAAATTTGATGATGACATGGAAGCTAATGTAGTCCTGGTCATCAAGAGTGTAACTGTTGTTATTTAAAGTGCCAACCAGCCAGTTGGTTAGATAATCTTTGATTAGAATTTTTATATCCTAAATCCTAAATTTGGCCTCAGTTTGGCCAAACAGACTTGAACCCGAATAGAGGCAAGTTCAGGCAACAGTACTTTTCTTTTCATTTGGATTTAAGATACTGGAGAGTCCAAAAGTGTCCATTCCAATAAGGTTTAGGCAATATCTGTATAATTTTTCAAATTTTTTCGGCAGTTTGAAAGAGCTCACTTCATCAAGGCTTGTTCTAACTGACTGATATCAAGATGTGAACTTCCAATGTTGTGTTATCACAATGAAAAGGAAACATAAAATATTTCCAGCTCAAACCTTTTGCATTAATTTAGGATAAAAGAGTGGGAAAGGCTCCAGTGGCTCCATTAGAGAAATTCTCCATGTTTTCCTGTCCTGATCACATGCTACCAGTCAGGAAATGAGAGAAACTCTGCAAGCAACATAGAAATAAAGCTTACGAAAACGTGGCATTTCTTCAATGTATGGGTTACTATTATATACTAATATACATGTTTTATTTTTACAGCCTCCTTGATTTTTTCTACTTTTTCCTTATTTTGCCCCCTATCCCCTTTTCTATACTGATATATATATACTCTATTACCCTAACTGTTTCACCTTTGGCCCCTTTTAATGTCCACATATTAAGTTATAGGACTGCACATCTTGTACTGTGCACAAAGACACTTTGTAGTCCTGATGCATCACTGTATGGTGAACCTTGTGGGGTAGTTGTGGTCTGCTGGGCAGTTAATATCAATGTAAAAAAAGGATTATGGGAAGTACAAAAGGTGTTCATGATCCTATAAAATGAATAATTTTAAAAATAAATTCCAATAATGCACTGGGCTGTAGTATATGGTGTGCTGTATAGGGTTCCCATCCATGTTATATCTCATTCACAACCACCAGATCATGTTTTTGGCCTTTCAGATGTGTCGTTCCAGCTCGGCATGCCAATTTCATACATCACATCTCTTGTATCAGCAACAACATGACATTTACGGGAACTGCTTATCTCGCTGAATGAAAATATCATAAGTAACCAAAGAGAGCGGCTCGCCATTATCTGATCCTCTCCCAATACTCAGCAGTATAACGCAATGTCTGATGAGCCTCCCTCACCCTGAACCGGCAGGTCCTCCATCCCTCTCCTCCTAGATCCTTGCCATTATCTCTTAACGTTCCGTATTGTGTATTTAAAGTAAATCTCACTTTCTTCTAATAATTTAAAGAATTTATATAATTGCTACGCAAGCTGTTTTGTGATTAAAAATAACCTTTCAATTTTAGTCTGCAGAGCTATTATTTTCTAAAAGAGACAAAATATTCCAATGTTTCTTCCTTGAAATGTATCATTTAGAGAGATATTGTACATCATGTACACAACACCCTCCAGGGATCTTATCCTTGTCACTTACCGTATTTTTCGCCGTATAAGACGCCCCGGAATATAGGACGCACCCAAAAAAAAGCACCCAAGAAGGAAAATCTAGAAAAAAAAGATTCTGAAAGATTATTCCCCTTCTGATCACTCATGTGCCATTCATACCGGTATTCCCCTTCTGATCACTCATGTGCCATTCAAATTCCCTTTCTGATCACTCTGTGTCATTCAAATTCCCCTTCTGATCACTCTGTGCTGTTCTTACCTTTTTTTCCACTGTACGGCAGTTAGGGCAGGGATCAGCAGGGGGCGCTGTGCCGGCTTCTTTCGCTCTGCACTGCAGCCAGGAGGAGACGCACGCTGCAGCCAGCGAGGAGAGGAGACACACGCTGCAGCCAGTGAGGAGAGGAGACACACGCTGCAGCCAGGGAGGAGAGGAGACACACGCTGCAGCCAGCCAGCGAGGAGAGGAGACACACGCTGCAGCCAGTGAGGAGAGGAGACACACGCTGCAGCCAGCGAGGAGAGGAGACACAAGCAGGATCGGGTATCGGGCGAGTATCTTATTTTAATTATTTTATAACACATTTGTCGTATAAGACCCCCCACCCGCCCCCCCCCCTCAGTTTTGGGGAAGAAAAATACAACAAAAAGTGCGTCTTATACGGCAAAAAATACAGTACTTCCCCAAAATCCAAAAGGCTGGAATATCCACATAGCGGAGGCAGGGCTGGATTTATACTTTTTGCTCCCCTAAGCCAGCTAGCTTGTGCTGCCCATTTCCCAGGAGCTAATTACAACCTGACACACAAAACACAACATGAAAGCTGTTCCACAACAACAAACGAGGGTGAATGGGGAGAAAGTGTGAAAGATGGGAGAGCAAGAGGAAGAATGAAGAGACAGAGCGTGAAAGTGTGGGAGAGGGGAGAGAATGAGGGAAAGCGAGAAGGGACAACGTCCAGGAAAAGGGAAGAGAGAGAGGGAGAAGGAAGAGAGGGAGAGGGGAGCGAGACAAAGAGAGGAGGGTGAAGAGGGAGAGAGGAAGGAAAAGGAGACAGAAAGGGAGAGAGTGGAGAGAAAGAGGAGCAGATATGGAAGAGAGAGAGAGAGCGAGAAGAGGAGGGTTGGAGGGAGAGAGGAGAGAGAGAGGGAATAGGATAGAGCGAAAAGAGTAATACCTCCAAACAGTTGTCACCCTGCACAGATTTGCACTGTATGTGACCTCAGTATATTCACTTTTATGTTGTACTTGTTTAACTTTATTTGTTTGTACACATTTCTCACAATTTTTTTCACCTATCACCAATTTGACCCTCGTCAATAATAATGATGTGTGCATTGCATTTCTAGGGGCGGTGACGGGAAGGTGACAACACTGGTTCATGTTTGTATAATGGTGGCGGGGTGGCTGGTTAGAACTGTTGCTCTATAGTGAGTATTTAGGCGTAGCTAGAACACTGCCTGTATGGAGTTTGCATGTTCTCCCATGTTTGTATCCATTTTACCCCCAAACCTGCTGACTTCTCAAAATGTAGGCTTTATTTAGGGATGTTCAATTTTAAGGTTCTATACCATTACATGTTGAGAATGAAATGACCACCCATAGTCTCCAGATGCCCCTATGACAAGGTAACAATGCAGGGGTGCAATTTGGAAATAAAGATGTTTGAGAGCGTTGTCACCCTATAACTATTAGAGAAAGAAGCTTCAGGCAATATTAGAAGAAAGCTTTAGATTTCAAGATACAGAAAATAATTTCTGAAAATCCATGAACAATATAACGCTTTTATTGTATTAATTCAGTTTAGATTTTCTATAAAAAGATTTATTATTATTAGTGTACATTACTCTCAATTGCTGAGTCACAGGCGGTGTCACTTTTGGTCTCTGGGAGATATTTGGACTGAAAATCAGATTGAACTTTTTTGCTCAGATTTGATGTGTGGGTCTAATGAACACCTTGCAGGAGATGTAACATTCAGCGGCGTCATTAGGCAGCATTTGGTGTTAAAGCGAATCGCTAAGTATGGCACATCATCCCGAAATAGTAACAGCCGCTGATCCAACTGCACCAGAACACCTGTTAGCAACCATTCACAGACAATTCACCCAAATTGCAACATTCTTTTCTACAAATAAAATGTTGGTAAGCTGAGGCACTCCACAGCAAATGTTCCATAGGCAGAACTAACAGCACCATGTCTGTCTGCCCTATCTATTAAGGATAAGTAGATCAGCTCAAGCTGCTATCTGCCCCTGGATGGGGCAGTTGTAGGCAAGTGGATGTTCGGGTAAACACCACAATGAAGGAGTCCAGTCTTTCATGGACTGGTACATCACTCTAAACTTTAGGATTGAAATCTGAAGTTTATTCTGCTGACATTTTGCCTTTCCTTTATATATAAAAAGATTATATATCACTTTCAAAACCAGACTTTAATTATTGTAAACATTTAAATGTTGCACAAAGATCTCTTATGATACATAAATGAATATGAGTTTTTCCCTCAAATCATTATAGTCGTTCTAACGAGGTCCTGACATGTTTAGCAAATTTACTGCTTTTACAGGGGAAAGGGGACTGCTTTTTCACATAGGATTGAGAGATAATTTGTCTTAATCCAGACAATCTATGAATGCAAACCTATCATGTGTAACTGCATTACTCTGTAAAAGCTGACGCGTTTTACACACTGGGTGCTAATATGATCTTACACATGGTAACCTAATGTGTGAAATGTGTCAGGGCTCCTATATTCCATGTCTGAATGCATTAGATTATATACCAGCCTTTCTCAAATTTTTTAACACATGGAACCGTGAAATAACCTTGGGGTCTTTAGGGATCCCCTGCTATAATTACTATATCCACAAATCACAGTACATTAATGTGGTGGTTGGTGGGGAAAATGTTACTTACATTGATGGCCAGTGAGAAGACTTTTACCCTTGCAGATAGCCAAAAAGATAATTGGTGCAATTTAAGGCACAAGGCACAAATTGCTTATTGTTTAAAGAACCCTTAGCAACCTTTTGGAGGAACCCTAGGCTGTTAGAAATCTTCAGTCTAATAGACGATGAGTGTAGGGTAAATGTAAGACCGCAGGATAGATTTTTGACTTTTACCAAGGATAGTATATGTATATTACAAACACACATATGGAAATAGGGTATCCCACTCCCATGTGGGGAAATTATTTTAAAAAAATTAAGGATCAATAGATCCTATATGTTGCCGGTCCATATGGATGCCATATTGGATGACCACTCCTAGATACATAGACGAGTGACAGCAGAAACAAACCAAGCTGTCCATCCTTTTCACTTTTTAATTTTTTTTACCCCACATGTTTGAGGGTGTATGTAAAGCTACCTTCTCCCCAACCTCAGGAAAAAAATAAATGAAACCTTGATGTCTTAGTATAGATCCTGTCATGACTTACCTACTTGAGCCCATTTGCTCCAAAGCTTGTATGGGATCTGTTTAAAAAGCAGAAATGGTGGCGATACAATAACTGTTATGGACGGACTAGGAAAATTCACCACCAAAAAATATTTCAGTGAATGTCAGATTCACTGCGTTATAAAGAGAGCCCTATAATCTGGTTGGCTACTACCTGTGAATTTAGCTTTCTCCATGATAATCTCCAAGTGACCTGTGGAAAAAAAAATAGTGATTTATTTATTTCAGATCTACCAAAACACAAACACAATTCCAGCTGGTTCTCATTCTTTAATTTCGAAACCGTTGTGAAAAAGAGAATCGCAGGGAGGCCTTTGTAAGAAGGCAGCATGAAGAAAATGAAGCATCATGGTTGGCGAGATGACTTCAGAGGTTACTGCCAGCGAGAAAAATATTTGCAACATTCAGCTAAATAAATATTCATCCTGCCTTTCATTTCTTTTTTTTGCAGAAGCGAGATGATTTTATATCACAATAATAATTGCCGCGCTTTGTACGAACAGATTGCAGATCTTGGAGCAGATAGCGAAATTCACTCATCATAAATTATTTTGCTAACTTGAATGCTGTTTTAATTTGGTCACATTTAGCCGAGACAAGTCGGGAAGTCTTAGTTAAATCCAACTGTTCCATTGTAAAGCGCGAATGGCGAGACGTTTTATCATACGGTGGGTTAGATAATGGCTGAGAAGCCGGTTATAATCTGCTCTGCTATTTAGCTGAAGATTCTTCTTTATCTTGGAACTTGTTGAGGCAAAGTGCTTATGCTGGTAATAACTCCATGTGCCTAGGAAGAGATTCGTTTTGAGAAGAAAAGTATGTGTAATTGGCCACTTCAGATGTTCTCAAATTGTTTGTTTCCGTCTATCTAGGGCTGCCGGGTAATTGTTCACCAAGGTACAGATGACAATGTTGGGGAGAGTCTGTGGCTGTTCGTGAGTTTGCTGTTGTGATAAGTGAGACAGTAACTTTTACAAGCTTCCAATAGCAAATATTATTATTAATATTAAATGGTAATTTTTATCTATAGTATTGGTACTTTTTTATTATTAGTCATTGTGTGCTCTTCATTTAAATTATAACTTTTTTTAATTTCCTTTTTTAGCATTAATTGCTACAATCTCTATGCTCTAGCGCAGCCCATGCAGACAATACTTTTTGGGTAAGGTTACCTGTCACTTAACTCCCCACTAGTGTTGGTCAAATATCTCACTATACCATTCAACAGCTATTCGATCGAATAGGGAGATATCATTCGGGTGATCGAATGCCGAATTCGAACACCATTAAAGTCAATGGTGGGAGAATTTGGGTTATTTTTAGGGACTTTGAAGAACTGCAAGAGCAATTGGGAACAGAGCTGACAGCTCCGTTCCCCTGATTGCTCTTGCACCCCTTTACTAGTTGTATGTGTTCTTGGATAGATTTTTTCTTTATCCATGAGTTCTGGAGTTCTGTGTTCCTGGATAGAGAAACTCTATCCAAGAATAGGGATAGTGCTCCCTGACTGGCTGAGAAAATCTTTCCTCAGCCAATCAGAGAGCACTAGAGGTTTTTGAATGGGGAGACTTGTCCCCATTTAACCTTTAGTGCCGGGGATCGCACGCTGTTCTCAATAAGTGTGGCCACAAAATTTTTGCGAAGATCCCCAGCACTAAAGACTAAATGGGGACAAGTCTCCCCATTCATTCACCTCTAATGCTCTGTGATTGGCTGTGGAAAGGAAAATCCTGATGAGGCTTGAGCTGTCATCAGGGTTTACCTTTCCTCAGCCAATCACAGAGCACTAGAGGTGGTGAATGGGGGGACTTGTCCTCATTTAACCTCTAGTGCCCGGGGATCCCACACTGACAGGAGGATTCCCATGGCTGTGCAGCCATGTTTTTCGGGTCAGGTCTACTCGAATTCGAACAGCCATATTCAGGTCGAATATAAGGACAACCCAAATTCGAACAACAACACTACTCCCCACCCTTCCATCCAATCTAACTCCATCATCCCATTTTACCTTGAACATAGCAATTGGATTTTAAAGCTGAACTCCAGACGGGAATCAAAGATTGGTATATGCAAGCTGAAGGCTTATTTTGTCCCAAAACACAGTGTGCCTGGCAGAGAATTAAGCATCCTGCCTGTACAGCCAATATTCCTAAACTTACCTTGTTACCTGAGATAATGACCAATGATTGTTCCAGGTGACAGCAAAGCCAATTCCTGCCTGAAGCAGAAATTGAAGAGTTGCCTCCCCATCACCTACCCCTAAAAAAATCCTATCTCCACATATAATGCATACAGATGATCTGGTTCAGTTATTAGTACATTTTACACTATGTTGACATGGCAGCCCTTGTCTATGGCACATTATACAATTATGAGCCAGTGCTGACCTTGTCCTTATTCTTCTACATTGAATCCTGAGAAATGGAATGACAGCTCCCGGTCACATTACACTTCCTCCTGACCTCCATTCTAAGGAACAAACCTTCTAGCTTCCAACAATGTAGACGCTGCTTTGCTGACACATGCAGAGATAATATATGGGCAAAACCATTCCCAGCAGACTCGTACTATATAAATTGCACGGGGAATGTCATTACCAGATGGTCCCTTTCTCCCATTCATGTTCAGCAGCACCTGTGACAACCTATTTTATGACCCCAAATCCAGAAGACTTTCTTCACCCAATGCTAGATCAAGCCCTGAGCGACAGTAATTGTAGATATGTATAGAGCATTCCTCACCTTGGCCCGCAATAACCAACAGCATCAATCAAGGTGAAAACAATGAACAAATACAAAGTATTAAATTAATGAAATCCAATAAGAAATGGTTTGCATACCCATTACTATGACCTATGGTAATCAGGATTCGTATTTCTGAAAAATCAGTAGGGCACCAGTCAGTGACGAACCAAAGAATGGGGCCAGTCAAACTTGTTACAAAGGTACAATGTTTCAATTTGATCAGTGGACAGAAGACAGCTAAGGAAAATGCTTCCTTACACTTTCATAGCCCCCTGTCCACCACTGATCAAACCGAAACATTGTAACTTTGCAGCAAATCACAATGGGCCTTATTTATTAAAACCCCCTAAAACTAGAGAAGATAGACTATCATGGGAGAACCTGGGTTATCCAACAAACATGTAATGGAATTTTAAAAAAGCAATTAGCAAATGTTTTCAATCCTGGATCAGATCCATTTCAGGTTCCCCTATGATAGCCCATCTTTTCCAGTCTTGGAGAGTTTTAATAAATTAGTCCCAAGGTGAGAGTCTGTGCCAGAGGCTGTACATGAGACATTTGTGAACAAAGCCAAAACTGCAAAGACACCAGGATGTTAATGGATGCCTCATTTTAAGCTGGTATCTCAGCCTAGTAAATAGATGGTGGCCCCGGACAATGTTTGAACGACAATGGTGCCTTCTATCTGCAGAGAAAATAAAATGGATACAATTTCGAAAGAAAAGCGCTGTGATCCCTTTACAGGATAAAACAAAACTGTAAATCTTGCACTGACACATTACTTAGAAAAGTACTTTTGAATAAAAAAATATCTGATGACAGGTCCCCTTTGATTGCATTTGCTGGAATTGAGTTACAGCTAAACATAAATAGACTTCAATGAACTGGGCAGAATAAGTTCCTAATAAAAAGGTTTATTATAGCTGTTATTTGCTATGCAGGGGACTGAAGCGGTGGATATAAAAGTGATAGCCTGAGGGGATAAGAATTTTGTTTCTGGTTTTATTAAGTATAAAGGCCTGGCATAGGAACCGGCTGGTTTTGCATGGAGCTCGCTGCCAGTTAGCTGGGATGATGGTAGGGGGAGCGGAGGCCTTCTGCAGTACACAGGATGACCTGAAGTCATTTGTATGAACAATCACTTCCAGCAGACACAAGCTCAGCAATGTCCATTCTGATTTTTCATGGGCTGTTGCTGCTTAATTCCGGGGCCACCTGTGTGTATATAAGCCAAAACTTCACTTCTAGAACAAGAACACAAATATAACCTATCAGGCCCTATTTTAGTAGTAAAGATATTTGGAGTCACCACTCCTCAAAATGATCACACCTTTATTGTAATGGTCATCACCTTGTGTCCATCTATTGCCCTTCCTAAATGACATTACTGTCATTATCTGGCTGGGGGAAGGAACCCTGTGTGACTCTGGAACATCAACTTCTTTCAAACTGATGATAGTAATATCACAAAAATAGGTGAAAACATCATCTTGAAGAGTGGTGCTAACTCCACATTTCTTTAGGAGTTGTGTAGATGGAGCCACATATTGCTGTCATTGCCTATCTTCTGCAAGTGGTCTCCAGCCATAAACAGTGCAGTCTATATAAAAGACTTTGGTAAAGTTGAGTTGGAAACCTGGCTGGGGCCATTAGGGTATAAGGTGAGTGTGGCAGTGATAGATTTCCACTTTAGCCAAAGCCAAGTGTTGATAGGTGTCAATACTTGACAATACCTAATTTTTTTAACTGAAAATGGATCTGAGAACTAGGCACACTTTGATGTAAATATATATATATATATATATATATATACACACACAAAAATAACTATATTTTTAAAAGGCCTAAAATAGTTAGTTTGTTACACACTTTACATTGGGACACAGCACCATCTATTGGTGGACAACAGCTAAACACAAAATAATATGTTTATGCAAATGACCCATCATAACCAACTCCAAAGAAAAAAATACTGACGCCTAAAAGTGAAAAACATATATTTAAAAACTGATATTTTTTTTTTTTCTCTTTTAAATGTTTTAAACAAAGACACCATGGATGTATTTATTCACATTCATTTTATTGGCATTTCTAATAAGTTCTGTTAGCAGTAATGGAAGCACATTCTGCCCTGGGTTTATACTCCAATACCTGGGTTATATATATATTAATTCATTAGGATTCATGCAGTTGATGTAACATTTAATTCTGTTATGATATTGGCCAGTGCGTTTCGAGGGCTTGTCAGTGCATGCTTCATCAGGGCTTTAATTGTTTATGGATAGGGGAAACATAAAACTTGTTAATAAGCCTATTAGAATCACATTAACATTTTGAAAATGATTGTAAAAGGTAAATTGTAACATTGCAGCAGTTGATTGTTGTTTCTGTGGTTTATGAATAACAATTATAATAATTATATATATATTAGTGAGCATGATTTATTTGTTTCCTTTTCCCAATGAGGAGTGACTTGTACTAATGGAGGAGGAAGATATTATATCAAATCTGCAAGTCAATATTTAATTAATTTATCATAAAAAAGAGAAAGCCAATCTCACAGTAGTATGGTTAAAGAAATACCATTGAAGTGGTTGCCGAGCCTGTAACTAATAATGCAGAAGCAGAAGAAAAATATTTATTTACTATACATTTTTTTATATATAATTACTATACTTTTTTTATATATATATTTACTATACATTTTTTTTGTATATTTACGTTTGGTGTCTATAAACTAGGAATTCATATTAGCATATTTTATGTGTCTGAGAAATACATGATGGAGAATTGTGTTAAATATAATGCAATATCCAGGTTAGATTATTCAAAATGAGTTAATAAATCTTGGGAAGAGATTTTAAAATCTCATTTAAAATCAGAATTTAAAGAATCATTTTTAATGAATTGCTGCCATCCATTTGTATGAGATCCTGAAAGGTATTATAAATATAGATTTAATATATAGTTTCCATATAATAGAATTAAAATAAAAAAAAAGTTGGCATCAAGCAGGGGTTTCTGCCATTCTGTCCCTTCTACAATAAGTATTCTTACCCTTCGCTGGGGCTGTAAAAATCAGGGTTTAATCCTGCTTTAAGGTGTCATGCAGGGAAAAAAATAATCAGGAGACAGAATCACTTCTACTGTGCCCCAGACTGGAAGCTAAAGCACTTTTTTGGTACATGGCTTTTTGCAATTTAAGGCCTGAAAGAGTTCCTAATACATTTGATTTAACTACATTCTGTGCCCCAAAGTTTAAGGCTCCTGTTTTATATTTATGGAAAGTCTAAAACCTATGAATTTCCTCTTCCCCCTCCCTGGTATCACAACCCCAGGTTGTGGTAGCTCAGTTACCATTACCATAAGGTTCCACCAGAACTACATCTCCCAAGAGCCCTTTCTCTAAATAGGAAGGTTCTTCAAAGTCAATTCATAAGCATAATTCTGCTGATAAAGAAAAGAGTGATTGTAAAATAGTTAGTTTGTTACACACTTTACATTGGGACACAGCACCATCTATTGGTGGACAACAAACCATACAATAAATAATATGTTAATGCAAGTGACCCATCATACCCAACTCCAAAGAGTTGGATATAAAGAGTTGGGGCAGGTGGAGTTCTGTACTCCAGAAAAGGCTTATTATCAAAGTTGGGATTTTTGGGTAAGCACAGCATCATCAGTTCAACCAGGACACGGGGGACCTCTTTGGATTTCTGGTAAACCACCAGCAGTTTTCTCCATTACATTCAAAACTAAAGTTTCTCATATAGTAAATCTTTCACTCTGAAAAGTCTGGGATTCTCAGAGACCTGAATCTTTCTGTCCATAAAATCTGAACTCTACAACTGGCTGTTCTTTGTCTGCCATTCTGCACAAGTCTGGGAGTTAATGAGTTGTTTTATGCCTTCTCACATATATTCTGTGGCTTGAAAATCAGCAGGAAAAAGAGAATGTTGCAGAAACCCAAAGTATTTACTAAGACATTTTTTTTTTACGTGGCTGAGATTTTGCGGATATTTCACAATAACTAATTTCGGCAAGGAACATTAATGCATTGTGCTCATGTGACATTTATCACCCAACAACATGCAGCGTAAAATAGATGCAGCAGCAGCTTAGTTACGGCGGGTGATGAAAATACAAAATTTCATCACAGCTTTGGAGGTAATGTTCAATACACCCATTTTTCATATTGCAATGTTTCCAGTGTATTAATAAAGTTATAGTAACGTGGCATCATAAAACAAAAAGAGAAACATAAAAAGTTACTTGGAAGGCTGAATGACTCCGGCGAAGTTTTAAACATGAAACAAGCTTCTTCAAGGGAAAGTACGGTGGATTTTCAATTGTTTGTTGTTGTGTTGCAATGTTTAGCTGAATGGTAACCCAATCCAATAAAACCTCATATAGGATGTAATGTGTAAATGCCATTTAAAAAGTTAGTTTTATGTTTAAATCTTCAAACTCTACAATTATAATTTTTGATGGCCCTGCCATGGGGGTCCTTTTTCAAGAGATGTCAATATTCCTCGACTACAGATCCAAGGTTAGCTTACATTATAATTATTTCTCTAACAAACAGACACAAAATAAAAAACAATTTATCATAAAAGATTATTAAAGATAAAACAACCAGAAATCAGTTTTACAGCTGATTCAATTGTTTATACAATGTAATTGTTTGCAGTAATCTTTATTTGTTCTTGACACGTTTCGCAATATTAGCTTCATCAGAAGTTTTTTTTTCTAGGAGACTCCATCACAAATGGCACTTGGTTTTTATTCAAAATAAACCATTCATCCAATCTTCCATGTTCACACCATATCCAACCATAAATTTTCACAGTGAGATGCAGGAATAAATAGAAGAACTATCCTGTAGGTGGCAAATCCTTATTTTGTTTTCTACAAGAGCAAAGTGACTTTGGAATCCTCTGCACCCAGCACCATTATTCTCCTTGGTTTTGCAAAATGGGTACAAAATGATTACAGAACAAATAAATGGAATAGTATTTAGTGGGAGAAAACACAGGCATCCCACAACCACAGACAAGTGTCAGATGCTAAAACTAAAATTCCCCCTATAAGTACTCTTACCTGATCACCACCCAGCTGTCAAAATTCACTGAGCAGCACATCCTGCAGATTCCGGGGCTCCCGCTCCCGGAGTTATGTCATCCTGACCAGTCTAGATGGCCAACTAACAGAGTGAGGAAAAGAAGATGGAGGCATCATGGCCGAACAATAACAGGTGAGTATCCACTGGGTTCATTTCCATTTATAGGATCTACTGCTGGCTGGAGGTGGGAGTATTAATATCCTTCTTCTGCATGGGGCATCTTTCGGAAATGTTTTATCATTTTATCTGTCCCTTATTACTACACCCTTCTAATCTCTAAAAGTGACCCAACTGCCAAACTAAGCCCAAAATGTAGATGACTCCGGGAACCTCAATGACACTTGTATGCAGGTTCTGTAATGAAAGTATTCAGTGCTGAGATCCCAGTGCCGGTGTTATTCATCCTGTTAGAGGTTAGGCGTAAATGTCTGAGATTTGCACGAATAGGGCTTGAGCAGCTTATCTGAATCATCACAGCATTTTTATTCAAGCCGCAGTTGCTCTGATTGGTTGTAATTAGTTTTCTGCCAGGTCTTCAGCTATTCAGCAGGAGCTTGTACAGGAGCAGATGGGAAGATGGATCTCTGGAGTATTTCCAAAGATTTCCAAAAGGAATCCCCAAACCTCACTCTACCCTTCTGGATCATGTCCCAGAATTATTTTATTTTTTTATTTTATCTTACTATAGCCATAAAAGGCCCACACAGTACCTTCAGGAGCAGCTGTTGTTAAATCAGTTCCTATTGACACAGGAACATTCCCACAACTACACCTTCCAAAAGACCGTTCCCAACACAAAGGGTGTCGGCTTTAGGGGGTCAAGGTGGTGGCACTGGAACAAAAGGTGTATATATAAAGCAGTTAGGCTGGGTGAAGCAGGTTAAAGCTGAAAACTGATTGACATACTCCATTTCTGTCACAAATCACCGCAGGTCCAGGGGATCTAGGCCTCCTTAAGGTTCACCCACCTTGCACTCCCCTGCTGCCAGCACCAACTCTGCTTTGGATCCCAGTTCCTGCCTACTTCCTGGTCCAAATCATATGACTGTCTGTCAGTTGCCCCTTTACCTCAGAGGAGTAGAGTTCTCCGCAGACACATTCCGCCTGCTGGCAGGCATGTGAACATCACCAGAGAATGCCTCCCTCTGGTGGTGGGTTAGGAGTCTGTGGATCGCATGACTCCCATCCATCACATTACTATCTTTATATAAGGAAGTGACTGGCAAAAGGAAGTTTCCTGGACCAGGCTCTGTTTCATGGTTCCAGCTGTTCCTATTTGTGTCTCTAGTTGTACTGACTCTGGATTTGACCCTTGACTATTCCTGTTTGCTGCCTGCTCTGACCTCTGGCTTGCTTGACCAGGCTTCTGTCTCACGTTCTCGCCTGTTTTCTATCTGTCAGCAGGCACCTGCCTCTGCGTACACGGGGGCTACAACCTAGAGGTTGCCCGCAGCATAATATCCTCACCTCTAAAGTCTCCAGTGAGTAGCTACTTAGACTCTGCACCCTGCACACGTCCCTAAAGATTGGGCTGGTGATACCGAGCGTCCGCCATCCAGCCCTGTGGCACCGTGACAGTTTCATACGGAATTCCAAGGATCTCATGGGGACTGATTCTCCCCCGAGGAAGCAAGATGTTACATGTGAAACACGGCAGGTTCATAACTATTGACCATACAAATGCTATTTAATACCTTGGACATTTGTTGTCATACTGTATTTGTGACTTTTTTTTATACAAAATTGTCTATATTTTAATGTATAATATAAAATGAAAATTGGTCATTTTAACTACACATCTAGCCACATGTAACTCCTTTACGTTCCTCCTCACTGTATGAGAATGTTGGCCACCATTTGGTCCTTTGCTTCTTTTTATAAAGGAGTGAAATTGACATTCAGTATTAAAACTCCCTGGTGGAGAAACAACCACTGTCATTGAAAGCACATAGACATGGAAAATTCTGCTCCATGGAAGGATTGGGGAATGTCAGATTCACTGCTTTATGTATGTCTGTGGGATTGAACAAAGAGGGGACAGGATAGATGGAATTCTGTAAACTTGGCAGGAATGATAACCCCAATTGAGTTGTCAGTTCAGCAACAGCCCACCCAACAACATGTATGTTCACTTAAACACAAAGTTAGAAGTTTACTTAATTTCTGGATCATTGGGTATTTTTTTTTTTTTTTGTACTTCCAATGTTTCCGAACGGATACAACATGAAGAAATGTGGATGTAATGGAGAGTTTGTTTCTTAATTTGTGTGTTGGCATACACTCACCCCCTAAAACTCAGCATTACCAAATCCATTGATAACTATTGTAATCCATTTATAAAGCAGTGAATCTAGCATTAATCAAACATTCTCTGCTGGAGAGTCAAAACTCCCAATGAAAACACATGGACATGGAAGATTTTCTACTAGAGAATGCCTGGTGAATGTCAGATTCACTGCTGTATCAAAACAGACCCTATGGAGTTGATAAGCCCAATGTCTCCTCAACCCTAAATTCTTCCTATTAATTTTCTTATTGCAAATATAGCTAATTGTTCAAACAACCTCCAGCACTGTCCGGAGCAACCATTGAATTCCATAGAACCTTGGTTTGTTAAGGTTACTGTAGAAGGTGTTGAAGTAGTTAATAACTCAAGAAGAATTCTCAACGGAGATACATGATAGTTATCCTTTAAAAAGAGAAAACCGAAAAACCGAGTTTGCTGAAGACAAAGCACCCAACTTTCATTAAAATGCAAAACAAGCCGGGAAACACAACATGACAAAATAAGCAGATGTTGTATTGTAGGAGAAATAAGAAAATGACAAGATATATCCCTAATTTGTATAATAAATAAGCAGAGCTGATTAGATGTATGCAGGCTGGAACAACACAATTAGAAGTCTTCCCAGGCGCATTCTCTTCTTACTTTTCCTCCAAGGAATTGGTTTTCTTCTCCTATACAAAATGGATAAATCAGATTCAGAGGCAGTTATCGGAGAAGAATAAGGGGAGACAGCTGAGCAGAGCAGCTGAGCATCAATATCGGCAAACACAATAGACGTTCTTATTGAAATGAGCTGTAATCAGCGTTTAGTGTGTCTCCACATGTGTGTGAGCCTTATAAAGGGGGGGATAACAGTATACACCACATCGATTTCTGAAATAATACAAAAATGACAAAACTGTAATGTCATTTATGCAGGTAAAGGGCCCGTAATATGGTCAGGGTAACCAAACTATTATAATACTCCCAAAGTGCAATCAGTTGCTTTTGATAATCTATAAATTGAAAGAGTTGGGAATCATTTTTTTGCTATGCACTCTTCTGTAGTGTTGCTTGACCGAGCCCTTGTTTGGTTCAAGCAATCTTTAGCTGTATGTAGAAGAATTAAATATCTATCCTCACCCTTGCCTGGAAAAGGGATTATAGGGCCTGCATAGGGCCATAAGTAATTGTATTGCTGCAGATGTGTGGCTCTTTATTTGGGATTCAGGCCCGGAGTGTCCTGGGTGGGCCAGGCATTCCTTACCATTTTCTAGGCCAGAAATTGAGGATGGTTCTGGAGTACCTGGCTATTGATAATAAAAAGAAGAATATCCTTGATACATGGAAGAGTTGCAGCCTGAGGCCAGGTGGCTCAGGTGAACAGGCTCGGTGTAGGCTGTATGCTGGGGGAGGCCAGGATGTTTAGATTTTTATTAAATGTTTGGAGAGAGAGATAACCAAAACGCTCTATTTTGTGTTTAGGAGTCATGCTGTAACGACACTGATCCCCTGTGAGATTCCCCCCCCCCCCCCCCAAAATTATCTTATTTTTGTTGATGTTTTTATTTTTATGAATAAAAGTGAGCAAAGCCCTGAAAATGAATCTTAAGTCTCAAATAGCTCTCTGCAGTGAGTGCATTTAAAGATAATCCCTCACATATTCTGGTAGTAATCTATTTTTTTAGGAATGCAAGCGACAGAGAGCATTTTCATTGTCTAATGGTCCTCAGGGGCAGGACTATCCCTGGCAGCGGCCAATGGGAATGCTTATACTGTAGTAAGCATTTCAATGGGTGTGGTGTCATGGGCACACCTGCCCCAAAAACGTTACCTATAATATACATTACATTACTGTGTACAATAATAGGCTACCAAAATCAGAACCAAATGTTGCATGGTTGATGAATCCATACAGTAATGCTACTAATTTATGTTATGATTAGCATGTGTGAGAGAACTAGAAGCTCCCTAAGTTCACAGATTTGAGGAATAACATCAGTAAACATGGGGAGCATTGGTATTTCATCTGGTAGGTTCACTTTAAGCAAATAAGGATATAAAGATATATTTGATGAGTGACTTTATTATTATTATTATTATTATTATTATTATTAATAAACAGGATTTATATAGCGCCAACATATTACGCAGCGCTGTACATTAAATAGGGATTGCTATCTATCTATCTATCTATCTATCTATCTATCTATCTATCTATCTATCTATCTATCTATCCATCTATATATCTATCTATCTATCAATCTATCTATCTATCTATATCTATATATCTTTTTTTCTTTTACTCTCCTGAAAACCTTTACATCCAACACTTCTAATTTATGGCATTTACATGCACAATTTTCTGTTACATCCAATTTTATCCTTTCCCCTCAAAGTTCAATATGGTATCTTGCAATGTAGCTCTGCGATTTCCTTTAATAAGCGATCACATAGTCTGTGCATGCCTTTAGTATATCATTTCACAGCCTATAAAACCTGATCTCTTTTTACTCATTCTGGTAAGGGGCACAGGTTAGTAAAGGTTAATGGAATATTCTGGTGATAATTTTCTAACACAAACTTGGAGGTCAGTAATAACTCCGTCATACCACATTGGTACATCTCATCCCTCTATATATTCATCAGTATATATCTCATCTCGCTTTTGTGATAATGCAAATTAGTGCAAATTATATTTCCTGATATATCTTGTTTACGTTGTAATTATTAGAGAGACATGCTGTCCTTGATTTTCCATTTTCATTATCTTTGTTATTTCTTTATTTTGTATGCTGTACTGGTAAAGTATATGTAAATCCAGTAAGTAAACATGTTCATTTTGCTTTTTTTAACCTGTAGCATTGACTAAAAAAATTCCCAGCGGTCCTTTCATTAAGGTCCCCTTTCAGGGTTTTTCTTTTGTAGGGAGACAATTCTTTGTTACTGAAGTTGTGCTTCTTCATTGTCAACCTTTCAGACATGGCACTGAAGTAGATTACACTTGATCCTTTCACCACTTATAAGACAAGTGTTTTCTCCTGTTCCTCCTACTTCCCATCCTACGAAGAGCAATGTGGCTGGATCACTGGAGTGCACATAGATAGGATGTGGCTGCAAGGAAGCTGTGGAACCTTATGACCAGTGGGATCATGGGCAGACATAGGTAGGTGCAATATGTGCCACTGCACCCGGGCCCTCATCAGCCAACAGGAGCACCCACAGCCAGGGCCAAACATGGAATATTAATTGCAATGCACAGGACAGTGCGGTCACCAAGCTAGTTCTGCATAAGGGCCACTGTTGTCTATGTCCACCCCTGATTGAGATGCAACAAAGGATGAAACGCAGAACAACCACTGGGTGAAGCTGCCACAAGTTTTCAAGCCAGTGCTCATGGGTGTTCCTGCAAAGTTTTGCATACAGGACAAAAGGTTTGGCCAAACCCTACAAGCACCATTCATATTTACTCATGGTATCTAAAATATCTGTGAATCTGTTGGTTATCAATAGAATTTTAATCCAAGGCAAGGCAGGTAGTAAAACTCTGCATGTTCTTTTTATAACTGTGGATAGCCTTGGCAACCTTCTCATATTCAGATGAGTGTTTAGAAGGGGCAGGGGGAAGATAAATTCTGAGCTGTAAATTGGTAATGTGAAGGAATGATTAAGTATTATTCTCCAAATTCAAACAATTAAACAACATTTGGAAAACCGGTTAGGTTTTTAAAACTGACCATCCAGTTGGTGCTCTTTACATCTGCAAAGTCCCACTTTACTGTGCTGTAATATTATTTAGGATTTGTCTGTTGGTGGTTTAGTAAATTGCAACCCATATCTATGCAAGCTTCAAGTCTATTGACTAAATTACATAATTATGAAAAAGCACCCAATAATGTAAGAAGAAACCCAGATGACCAGGTCTATTCAGTAAAGTGACCACTTGTCCATTATTTGCACTTTTTGGGACCCAGCACACTGGTTGTGTGTGGTTGACTTTGATCCCGATATAAACCTTGTTCGGTGATATGCAATAACAGAGATTGGCATGGGATTGCTTCAGTAGTACCTTCTAGTGAATATTTCTTCTATATAAACCTTAACTGAATGAAATTTATTTTCCTAAAGTTTTGTCTATCATAAGTCTTTGGCATCTTTCGTCCATTGAAAGTCTACATGAACTTGCTCCATCATCAGTTGTAAATCAAGACTGGCTTACCAATGAACACAATGGTGGACAACTGTTGTGCAATGTGTGGGTGCACAACCACCTTTACCCTTCCACTGGGGCATATAGCAGGGTAACAATGCAGGAGTACAATTAGGATTCATGGATACTGCATTGGCACACCATACCTGGAAGTACGCGAACAAGGATACTTACAGCATAGTGACCAAGGAATATTTTAATGAAATCAGAAGATTTAAAAAAATGTGAACATGTCAAATCCTATCTATGATTTTAAGTGATTTGATTTAGCTTGCAGATCAGAGCAGTATGTATTACTTTTCTTTTATGAGTATTAACAATGTTGTCAAGCAGAGAACTCATCGTTCTCGTTTCTCGCATACTCAACAGACAACAAGCCCTCAAGCGTTTCCTACAAAAAAATCACCTGATATGGAAACCAACTGAATATATCAGGAGAGTAACTATGGCTTATCATATTAGCAATATTTACTTTTTTCTCTTTATTTGAATAATAATCTAGCTGTAAGAAATTATTAAATAAAAATGAAGCATTTACATAGAAATAATAAAAAAAAATCTAGACTTGCCTTCATGCATTGATTTTTTTCTCTTCTGTTTTACAAAACCGTATATCCTTGCACACAACTCTTTGTGAATTCTAAGTCATCTTACAGGTGTCACTTCAAATAAAAAACAGCAGGCTTGATATCTGCAGACTTGGTAATTAGAGGCAGGGAAGCGAATTGACAATGATTGGAAAGGTAAAAAAAAAAAGTTACTATGAATTTTGATATGGCTGACTGTGACTATATCCTACAGAGATTGTATTTCAGATATGTCATTTTAAAACTTGTTTACCACTTTGCTGTTTGGTAACTACACTTAAAATTCCCTACAGGTATACTCCTTATAATAAAAAAATACCACTGGGGAACGCATTTTTGTTGAGTTATATCTTACAATTGTTTTTTACTAATTTTTGGGTGGTGAATCTAGAAATGACCCCAGTTTTTTGCTATCACATGGAGTTTTTACAATACAGGGTATGCTCCATTTTAGTCAAAAAACATGCACATTTTACATACAATGAAAAAATAATGAAATAATACCTTGAATGTACTGTAGGTGTGAAATTCTGCTAGACAAAATTCTGCTAGTGCATCAAAGCAACATCTGAACATTATGTCTGATCTTGTAGAGTCAAGCCCCCAATCAGACCTGGGAGAATAGTAGAGTCATCTCCAGAACATAAGTATGCAAGAGATTGTACCTGGAGAGGGCAAGGATTGACAAACATCCATTGGAGTCCCTAAGGGGTGGGATCATAAGAAAGGACAAGGTCCTGAGAAGATGTCCGGGACCAGTATGTGAGATTAAATACAAGGCAAAGGGTCATACACAGAATACAGAAAAATTAGCAGATGGTCCAAGGGTGTAAGAGAGCTCATAGATGTCAGAGAACACACCAGAGTTGACTTAAGCATAGTCCAACAAATTTTTCAAATAACGCAATTTACCTCTGTACCCGACGCATTTCGCCATTTGGCTTCTTCGGGGGAAGTTGAGAAGGTTAACAGGTGGTTTCTATCAAAATCATGGATTAGGGACATAAGGATTTTGTCACGGATAGAATCTGGATATACTAGCAGAACATTGTCTAAATTTCATACCTAAGACTTGTGAAATCTGTAACTAGTTACTTACTAACTTTCACTTAATCAGTAAACATTTGATTTAAATGCCTCAAACCCCTTTCTTTCCTTTGTTGTTGCAGCCACACTCTAAATTGGGATTTGAAACCAATGTCTTCTCTCGTTATCAATGTTTGAATAGTTTGTATAGAATGTTTTTGCAGTGTTATTGGTCAATTTGCTTTGATATGTTTATATCCCATAGTCTTTTCTAAGGGTATTCACTCACTGTACTGTATTTTATATACACATTTTCTTATTACTCGGTATGGCGGTTTTGTATATTAGATTTGAAAATCTTTTAATAGTAGAAGAAAATGGATTTTGAAAATTTTAAAGGCATACAAAATACAATTGTGCATTATGGATAAAGTAATGATGGTCAGCACTAGTAACCTTGACCATTGATACAAAAACTCTGCACCCCAACTGTGATACCTAGATCCCCTTCAGAAAATCCCCAACCAAACAATGGCTGTGTTGGGAATGTTTGTTGCAATAGAAATAAACAAGCCCCAGGCTATAACCAGGTCCATGCTGGGCTTCATAGTATGATTAAAAAAAGACAAAAACTTTTATACTCAGACCAGAGTTCTTTCAATATTAAAAAAACAGCCGCTGATGATCAAATCTTTCCAGCATTCCTCTAGATGCAAAGCACGATTCCACTTGTAAGTACAATTTCTATGTATCCTCTTCGTGTTTTATTAATATAAGGAATTAAATGTTTCTCATTACAGGACGCATGCTGGGTAACAATCTCCCACAATTACAACACTATTTGATTCCACTTGTAAATGCCTCTATATTGCAGCCGTTGCTGGATCTTATCTGCTGCCTCCTCTCTCTTGCAAAGTTTAGTCTATCATGGTGTGATTGATTACGCTGCACACCCACTGCCAAATTCCATTTTTTTCTAAAATTATCAGACACCATGATTAATTGTACCCCACATGTTATCTGCTTAATTTTATGCTATCAGCCTGTAAACATACTGAACCAACGTCCGCTTTGGAAAGATGAGAACGTTGTTTTATAGCCTGAATGAACACAAGGTTGCCTGAATTGAATATATTTATTATTTCTACATATGAATATTTTGTTTCTCAGTTACACATATTAAGTGCTGAAAATAAAGCAAATTGGTCCCAATTTGTGCCATCTTTTACTAGGCAAAAATAAAATGTATACACAATTATCTATTTATCTATTCACAGGTGGAGAATATTAATGTGACAATGCAACTACAGGGAATGGATACAATATTGTGAATGTCCCGAATTCCATCACTAAGTCACTGGGGGTAGGAAATTCTTGTGGTTTGTTCCGGTGTCCATAATGTAACAAAAGCACCAGAAGATCATTAAAAGTCTGAACAAAAAGATATCAAGAACAAAAATTAGGAAAATGTACACATCAGTGGGAAGGGGCTATTTTATGAGGCTTTGAAACAACAAAGTGGGGGGGGGGGCATTCTCATTCAGTTCTAATAATAATACAAAGAGCATGAGACAACAAATAATATAGTGATACAATAAAAAAATGCCAGTCCCCTTTTAGAATCCTAAAACTGTACACCTACATATATATACACTTCAAATTCTTATTTTATTTATTTTGTTCCACAACAGTGACACAATAAAGAATTAACAGCCCCACTGATACTAGGAAGCAATGTTTTTAAAATAGTGGGCAATACATTGTGCAGAACAGCTGGGGCAGGGCTGCTGATTTTTTTATTGTAATATATGTTGCACTTGCAAATAAATAATAATCTAGTACAGTGTTTCTCCTTACCGGGATTTATTGTAACCCTAGGGGAACCCTATCCGTATGAATAGAAGCCTTCCCACTGGCAATGTAAGAAGCATTCTTCCTACTAACTACCACACTAACGTACTGTTAGCTGTGGATATAGTAATTATAGCACGGGTTTCCTAAAGACCTAAAAACATTTTTAAGGGTCCTCCAATGTTACAAAGGTTAACAAACTTAGGTTTAGTATGATGAGCCCTAGTGACAGCAGAAAACAGCCCAGGCACCTTATACATCATCACAGCTAAGGACCGAGCACCAATTCCCTCAATCTGATTTTGTAGTGCTCACCTAGAGTCAAACCCCCAATCAGTCTTGGAAGAATAGTTGTGTCATCTCCAGAACATAAGTATGCAAGAGATTGTACCTAGAGAGGGCAAGGATTGACAGACATCCATTGGAGTCCCTAGGGGTGGGTTCAGAAGAAAGGACAAGGTCCTGAGAAGATGTCTGGGACCGGAATGTGAGATCAAATACAAGGCAAAGGATCATACACAGAAGGCAGAAAAAACAGCAGATGGTCCAAGGGTGTAAGAGAGCTCATAGATGACAGAGAACACACCTAAGTTAATACCCATAATATCTGCTAGTCAGGAGGATAATCCAAGGGAGTAAGAAGGTTCTAGGTTGGGGGAGAGCAATCCAGTGGTTGGACCAGGCAACAGACAACGATCAGAGGATATTGAGGATAGCAACAGAAAACAGAGCACAAAATGGGCACCTAGCACTTCATTACCACCACAATGGCCACATCCAAAAGCAGTGTTATGCAAATTCCGACAAAGAATGGCCCAAGGTGAAGGTTTAGGTGGGGCAAAGAGAGAGGCTGGTAGGATGGAAGAAAGCAGGCACATGTGTGCCCATCCTACCAACTTTACTGCCAGCCTCTAGCAATTAATTGCCAAGTGTTGGGATTTATGTATGGTATGGGGTTCTGTTTATAAATATTTTATCAATGTTCCGCTATCTTTATAACATTTTCATTTTACAAATACAATGTAATACAAGATGAATCCACACAGTCAGTTTTCTATTAAGAAACTCCGGAACGCTGTATGTTTGGAGCATTGTGTATAATCCAATCTTCCTTTCTTCACCGTGGTCAGCAGGAGGAACGACTGAGAAGGAATGAGGTTCAGGTTTGTCGCTACCATGCAATGCGAATCTCTGGGAATTGCAAAGTTCATGTACTGTATAACAAACTTTTAGATGAAAACTTTGGTTCTAAAAAAAACAAACTATAATGCAGTACATAAGCGTTTGGCTGGGCCACAAGAGACACTTTTGTAATAGAATTGACAAAGCTATGAAAAAGTGGGTTCACAGCACTAATATTGCCAGATTGTGTTGGTGGAAGAGCTTACAAATCTGTAAAGGTAGTGATGCTGATTTTTTTTTAAATAATTTTTTATTTTAAAGTTTGTCCATGTCCCACATGGGAGTATCTGGCTCCCCCAAATAGCCCTCCTAAGGGATAAAATTGACAATACACCTCAGTGGGTTTGCAAACTTCAATCACAAATTGGGAAACTGTTCCTACACCAATCCCATGAAGATTAGCTCATCCCTATCACTGATCTCTGCTAGGGGACGTAATATAAACCAGTGTTTCTCAACTTCTTTATTATGGGAGAAGCCTTGAAATACCTTTCAACTCTTCAGGGAACTCCTTCTATAATGCTATATCCATATATCACAATACATTAGTGTGGTGGTCAGTAGGAAGAATTCCTCTTACATTGATGGCCATTGGTAATAATGTCACCCTTAGAGATAGTCAAAAAGATCCTTGGTGTCATTTACACTGACCTGAGGGTCACAAACTGCTCATTGCTCAAGGAACTCCCAGCAACGTCTGGAGGAACTTTGGGATTCCACAGAACCCTAGTTGAGAAACACCGATATAGACATTTCCAGAAGCTCTTCAAAAATGTTGGCAAGTATCCACTATATTCGTTTGTACATAAAACTTTGTAGAATATTTTGGTACTTAACAGGTTTGCTTTAAAAAATGTTTCTTCTGTAACTTAGCGTAGATTTTACATATAAATGAAAGATTTCAGTAGATTTATACAACATAATAAAAGGCTGTAGTAGCCATCTGAACCTTGGATACACCATTCAGCCAGTTGACCAAAATACATAATTACCTTTAGAAAACACAAGAGCATTGTCTGTTTTGGGCTGTTCCTTTGGGATCATCGACACAAATAGGAATTACGGGAAATACAAAAGTGATACAAGAGTATTGATTGATATTCTAGTGTTTCTGGAAAACACAATACATTCTTCTAAGCATTTCCGTATTTATTAAGGCAATTGGATCCTATTGACCAAATCAGTGGCATTGTTATAACATTTTGTTTTAATATGGCTCAGTAAGTGATTGTGTAGTCATTTTGAATGATTCCACATTTTACATTATGTACAAAAGGATTCTCATACTTAAACCAACAACTCTTACTGATCTCAGACTTACAAAACATATGCCAAAAAAAAAACAAAAAAAAAAAAACAGAATGATAGATTACATTTGTTTGACTTGTTTGATTAATGGGAGCTTTGTACTGCAATTTTGTCATCCATTAATTTCTAACTCTGAGATCATAAGGAACATAAAGGGGTTCCTAACTAAGGGGGAATTACCACATCCCATACAAATAAGTTCCAAAACAAAAAACACCCTTAAAGATTTGTAGCAAATGAATTTTTGTGGCAAGTTAATCAAAACAAATAATGAATATGATAAAATTTCAACAGCTTTAAAATTCTTAACACATAAAAACTTTCCTAAAAGTAATAAAAGTATAATGGATCCTTGTTATAGATAAATATCCATTTGTATATGAAGATATTACATGTCACATTCTGAGCCAGCAAGAGGACTTTCCTGACTCGATTCGCAGATGTTTTGCTTCATATTATCTGGGAGTCTCTGGACAACAAGCCCTGCTTTGTTTAGGTCCATTAGCACACATTTGCTCAAACTCATAAAACTGGTTTCTCTTTAGTTAAGAGTGCCAATCCTTTGAGAGTCCCAGACTGGTTTAATATTAATTATGTTAATAAACAGGATTTATATAGCGCCAACATATTATGCAGCGCTGTACAATAAATAGGAGCTACAAATGACAGACAAATACAGACATTGACACAGGAGGAGAGGACCCTGACATGAAGAGCTAACAATCTAGGAGATCTAGGCTTAAGACGTTTGTGGCCCCCTAACCATGGTACTCACTGGATATTACCTGTGGATACCTCCAAACATTGGACTTCTTCTGATACTGTGTTGGTACTATTCTAAAAAAAAATGTTTTTGATACTTCCACTTACTTAATCCCTGAGGAAGCAAAACATCTGCAAAACATGTCGGGTATTTATCTTGCTGGCACAGGATAATGTGATATGTGATATCCCTATACACAAATGGAGATTTATAAATATTAGGGGTCCACTATACTTTCATTGCTTTTAGGAAAGTTTTTACAGGTTGACAATATTAAAAGTGTTCACATTTTATGACATTTATTTTTCACATTTGTTTTGGATTAACTTGCCACAAAAATCCCTTTGCTACCAATCTTTAAGTGTATTATTTGTTTTGTTACTTATTTTTAAGGGATATGGTAATTCCCTCTAATTGGGAGACCCCTTCATGTTCCTCAATTATTATCTCAGATTTAAAAAATTAATGGATGCTAAAAATTCAGTATGGAAAAGTACAGTACCTATAAATCAAATATTATACATGCACTATGGTACATTCACTGGATATAGAAGTACATATGGTGAATATGAATTTATCAGTATTATCTATAATTCAGTAAATGAGTACAAAATATTCCAATGGAATGGATGAACCAATTGACTATTATAGTGTGGGAACTAGACCACAAGAGTTTTCCAGACTTCTCAGGGGACTGTTATCGAACTGTATATCTATAGGCTTCATGATGAAAAGTGTTGATAACCAAATTTAAAGACTTCAGACTTTTTTAAATCCATTATGAATAAAGTATGGAAGAATTAAAATTTTCATCTGATTTTGCTGTCTGTGGCCCCAATAGACAAATTACCCCCCAATATTATCCCTGTAATATCGATACAAGAAATAGGGGGGTGCAGTTTTCACCTTTAAGCCAATTCCTGTCTACAATGACTCCAGCAGTTTATTTTTTGTACTTAATTAGCCTTCTGGCCGGTCACATGACATGTGGGTCTCTATCAGCCGTTGGAGAGCCTGGATAATGCACATGGTGGCACAAATGCAATGAAATCCACTCCAATGATCAGGAAATGGCATCATGACATCTTTCACTCTCCTTCTTATCTAGGAGATGCTAGGCCAACCTCTCGGACTTTATGACTAATGGTAAACTCCATAATGGTGGTTGTGGTAGCAGTAAAACCAGAAGCTTGTGGAGCTCACCAACCATTTGCAATCAAAACTAAAACATCACCATGGAGTAGACTGACCCTTAAACCATGAATCCATTATCCGTGCTTGTTGGCTAAACTGCTGAAAAGTCAAAACATATTTTTTTCCAGCTTGCCAACATGAAAGTTAGAAAATAAAGTTAATCGGTGTTCTATTAAAGAGCGAGTGATAGAAATGGATTTCGAATCTGAGAGAGAGCTTATATCCAGAGGTCTTCTAAGCCGAGAAAAAGGATTTAAAGTATCACAAAATGCAGCTGACCCGTTGATACACTACTACACAAAAGCACAGCTTAGCTATTAAACCTGCTGTGAATCCCTCCGCAGATCAATTTGTAGTTTGGTAAAAGCCTTGAATATATTTTAGTTGTTGAAAACTTGGCTGTTTTTTATCTGTGCAGAGATGCTTGCCTAAATTTGCTGTGTAGGAAGACGTTTGAAGGATTGAACAATAACAAGGAAAAAAGGTTCTGAATGAGATGTCGAAGTGACCATACTTGAAATGTCCTTGTCCTTCACTATTTTGTGAGCCAATGTCGTCAGCTGTAGATCAAGAAAATGTAGGCTTATATCAATTACTAAAAGGTCATCATTATTATTTAGATTTAAAATGTTAGTATTATGTTGAGTAAAAATTCCTCTATCGCTTGCCATGAATTTTAAAATTCTTCTTTTTATGACTCGAAGCAGTGATTGTGGATTAGTATTGCATGTTCCCCCAGGGGTAAGTGGTAAATCTACAGATAATGACATGGGTTTGCAAAGTAGTATGGTCACTTCGACATCTCATTCTTTACACCATTTTCATATGTCCATTGTATTTGGATCCCCCAAAAAGTAAAGTCCTGTATATTGTTCTGGTAATGCCAACATGCAAAGCCATTTTAGACTTTCTCAACCTTTGAATCATGAGGGAGCCTTTAAAATAATTTCCAAGCCTTTAGGGAACCCCCTGCTATAATTACTATATTGGCAGATAACATTACATTAGTATAGTAGTTAAAAAGATCATTGGTGTCTCGAGGGCCATAAATTGGTCATTGCTCAAGGAACCTCTAGCAACCTCTGGAGGAACCCTGTTTGAAAAACACTGTTTTAGACAATTGTGCTCTTCTAACCTTGTGGTCATGGTTTAGTGAAGACCATTTTCTGTTTTACCACGATTTTGCCTCTGTGTACAAAGCCAGCTCAATGAAGGCATATTTCGACCAGTTTGGTGTGACGGTCCTCCACTGAGCCCTGACCTCCCTCAACCCTACTGGATACGTTTGTGTTGGTTTACAATGCCAATCATGTGCCAGGCTCTCTCATCCACCATCAGTACCTGACCTCACAAATAAAACAAATTCCCATAGAACCCCTCCAAATTCTTGTAGAAAGTCTTCAAAGAACAATGGAGACTGTTCAAGTGGTAAAAGAAGTAGGGGGAAATTCATAAAATTGCCCATTGATTTTGCAATAGAATGTTTGATAGATAAAGAAACGCATGTTAGAAATTTTTTGTATCCTTTTTGCAGGCACTTTCTGTCAATATGGACTCCAGCAATGGAAATTTTCAGGGCTGATTTTCCAATGGTAGGAAAGGTAGGGCTTGCCTGCATGTTGTGTGCAAATATATATCATTTCTATTAGAATCCTGATTGACAAGGTGACAACACAGGGGCACAATTAGGAGACAAGGCCAAAACATTGTGACTGTGTAACAAGAACTCTCATGACCTAATGACAGGGCAATATTTTTACAACTGAAAATAATTGTTGACATGACATTCACATATTTATTGAGAATTTACAGATTGGATTTAACTTATATATAATAAAAAAGAAACTTTTTAGAAAAAAAAAAATGTTCATATCTTAGTATAAGAGAATTCTGCACGGTGCAGTGCATTAATCTGCCTGTAACATCGTATCACGTCTGATGTCTTCTAATGCAGACCGACTGACGGTGACTGATGGCTCCCATGACATGATGAAATATTGCCAGGAGGGAGAGTGGAAGTGTGAAAAAAAGAAGGGAAGCAGAACAGGAAGAATGAGCCCCGATGGCAGGGACTCAGAGGCATGCCATTTTCCTTACATGGCCTGTGATTTTCTAATTCCAGACGGTACTGCATTAGAAAGATATGGAGCAGCTGTCCAAAATTGGAAAGTTACTGGAGTGTAGTCATACAGTGATTATCTGTTGTACTTTCTGCGGTAAACATTTCATATTACGGGCTGATTCACATTATGGGCAAATTGACTAAAGGACAATTCCACACTTTTCTGTTGACTTATACCTTATACCTAATAATATTGTAATATTAGGGTGTTTACACCAAACTTTCAGATTTACGTTTCAAATAAAATTAGGGTTAAAACTTGTATTTATCTATAATTGGCAAAAATACTTCCTAAATCATTCTCAGCCAATAGCCAAAGCAATGAAAAGTCCTTGTGAGCGGTCCCAAATACAAACCTCAAGGCAAAGAGAACACTGGACACTACCTACCTTCCAACCTACAGTCTATTCATTTATTTTGGGATGTCTTACGCACCCCTAAAATACTTCCAATACTTCCAATATACTATACTAATATAAAATACTTCCACCACTTCCAATATGACATGTGTCTTCATCTATCATATCCCTTAAGGAAACCCTACATGGGTGAAATGCATCAGCCATCTTTTTTATCTTATTTTTTTGATAATATGGACTCATAAAATATGATCAAAATGTGTCAGACTCTGAGACATCTCTTTTTTATCTCGATTTTATGTAAATATGAGCTCACAAAATACTATAAGATAATTATGGACTATATACTAGGAATAAATTATAATGTTCTGCAACACAACTCCTTTATTTCAGACGTATCCCAAAACATATATATATATTAGCACACAATGGGAGGGGGAATATGAATTGGTGGGTAAGTAGTGAGGGTCCAAGAGACAGAAGAAGATGGGTAGGTGAATTTGAAAAGATGGGTTTTAAGGACCCTTTAAGTGTGGAAAAAGTAGAAGCAGGAAGAGAGTTCTAGAGAGTCAGGATGGGCACGGAAAAGTCTTGGAGCCGTGCGTGTGATGAGGTTGTGCGTGAGGATGCCATTAGTAGGTCATTGGAGGAGCGAAGGGAGCGGTTGTGGGGGGTATTTTTCTATCAGGTCAGAAAGGGAAGTGGGACAAGAGCTGCGATTGGATTTGAAGGCAAAGCACAGGAGCTTGAATTTGATGGTGACATAGAAGCCAATGTAGAGAATTGCAAAGAGTGGCAGCAGAAGAGGAGCAGTGGGAAAGGAAATCCCCCAGGAGTCACTAGAGTCAACCCCAGTGGTCTAACCTTTCTATACTCTACTCTGAAAGATATTTAGGGGTCGATGATAGGAATTTTCTAAGCTGAAGTCTTCTGTTTATTGTAGCAACTACTAAATAATTAGCTAAAACAAACCCCCCCATACATGGGACCCAGAATAGTTTAGGGATATAGGAAACAAAGAATATACAACTTCAAACATTTTAAAACTAACGATTCAAAAAAAACTAAAAACGCATAAAAAAAAGTTCTTTTATGCAGAGAGAAGGGTTTACCATGTAACATAGTAAATTCAAGTGAATCAACAAGACAGGTTTACTGTGTTTTCCTTGACCAATTTGGGTGGCAAGTTTCGCCGAGTAATTTGCTTCATCAGACCCAAGACCAAAACTATATCCATTACCTGTATGTAAAAAAATATAAAATGCATATGTAGTAATTACCATGGAATATACATACATTCATACAACTACTAAATAAATCTTGAGCGCATTCCACTAGTGTACTTATGTATCACAAGCCTTGGAAATGCAGAAAACACTGTTGTCCTTTGCAATACAGTCCATTTTAAATGGCATCCAAGGCACCTAAGGTGTGCAATGCAATGGACTTCAGTTATAGTGAACCACAGTGCACTTGTGTTGTGGTATAGTATGGAAAAGCTTAATATTAGTTGTTTTGTTTTGTGCATTGTGGCATGTTGATATCCAATTAAAAAAAAATAGTCTGCTTTAAAGAAACTGCTTACAACCAGTAGATGATGCCAGTCTGCTGCAGGTTTCAGTTTCCTCTCCATCAGTGTTTAGACTGCACCATTGTAACCTTACAATAAAATGAAAGGCTGTGACAGGGGCTGATCTGTGCCAGACATTTATAAATGCAGCCAAGATCTGTACAGGAATTGGGAAGTGTGGCACCTCTAAGTTGGCACCCGAGAAGTAAAATATAACCTTGGAAGTCTGCTATAAAACATGGCTCTGTCCACCTGGAGAGATAAACGGACAAAGGTATTGCCATAGCGGCTGATGTGATCTCTTTGAGAGCTAATAATTCATGAAATACCTGGAGGTGTTACATTGACTCATTACTTAGCATGTTGCATTGTATGTTGTAATGACAGTAACTCTATAGGTAGTCTGGATCTCCTTACATACTAAATATACATATCGGACTAATTACACCTAGAAAACAAGTCCATTGTTGGAGACTTTCTCAATTTTTCTTGTTTTATTTTAGATACAAATGGAAATTAGATATGAAATGGGCAAAATAAAAAACTATATTTTTTTAGCATTCTTATAATAAAGCTAACATTCCATGAAAGGGTTAAACCCTTCAAGATTCCAGGCTTCCCCCGATGCCTCGTGACCTCCATGAAAATTCAGGAGCTGATGTTCTGCTCACTTGCTATCACGGGTCAGATTGAAGCTGTCAGTCACATCGGAGATAGGAGTTTCATTTTACTATGAAGGAAGAGAAGAGTTTTGTTGAAGTTGCTTATATTTCACCTTCCCTTGTTCGTTCCTTCATTAAAATGTATATAACATTTTTATAAATTTTTTGGCATTATTTGGCAATATAAAACATTTTTGGCATTTTTTGGCACCCAGTGATGCTATTCTCTTTCCATTATTCTTCACTGCACTGAATGAAGAAAATAGAGCTCAGTGATTGAGCAGACATTTGATGTCTCTTTGTCACAAGCCCACTAGGCAGAGATGTGTACGGGGTGCAGAGTTTAGGACACCCCCCAAGCGGTGAAGGCCTTGCGCGCTCTGCCAAGGTTAGGGTAGGTGGTGATCAACAGTAGTCGGATCAGAGCCTGAGTCGGTATACCAGAACGTCAAAAACAAGAAAAGCAAACTGGAACCTGGAAACAGAGCCTGGATGAACTCCTAAATAGAGACCATGTGACCAGCAGGTAACAAAACATGCCACCAGAGGGAGTGGTGGAGCAGAGGCAGCTCAGGTGGTGTTCACAATTCCGTCAGAAAATGGAACACATCTGTGGAATAATATAGTCCAAGGGGCAATTCTCAGGGAGTCATATGATTCAGACCATAAAGTAACCAGTTAATAGGATTCCTGGGCAAGGGAGTGTAAAGATGGTGACACAAAAGAGGAAACTGATTCCCTGGGAGGGTCCTGGGAGGATCTGTAACAATAACCCTGATCTTTCCTACCAGACACACAAGGTAAAAAAAATTAAAAGCAAAAACTTAAAAAAAGGGGCGAACCATTTTTTCTGCCATTACACTTGTATGTTCCAGTCTTTACAGAGTGGGATCTTTGGGGCAAATGCCCGATTCTGTATGATGGAGTTTGAACAATAACCAAGGTTAGTAAAACTTTTATTATGCTTAGATTTCATCTAACTGGCTCTGAATTTATCCCCTACTTATCTGAATCTAAGTTACTTCTTTTCTTTAACATCTGAGGACTATCCTTGATACCTTAGGATCTCTTGCAGAATCTCTAGTTATCATACCCATGAAGCATTATGAATCTAAAAAGTTTTTTCTTTTTAATTCCCAGATATATTTTCTGGTATATGTCTCAACCTGAAGAAGCCAAATGGAGAAACGCGTTGGGTCCAAGATTTTTGGAGATGTGTGATTTTTGTCTTTCTTTTTGCCACTACAAATAGATACCTACAGTATATCTCGTGATTGTAAATAATATTATTTCAACACTGTTTAGAAATTTCAGTAAATTGTATATTCATTGCCCGTTTTTCCTTCATATACATTGGGTAAATCCCCCCATAAGGAGCACAGAAAAAACTTTACGGAGAGTCTATCTCTCCCACATTGTATTACCATCACTTCATTACACAAATTGTATTTTTATTCAAATATCTTTTATATTTAAATGAGACAAATGATTGCATTTTGTTTCTGCGGATTTAGTTTTTGAATGCAGTAGAATTACAGAAATTTCAACTCATTCAAAGTGAAATTTTGCTGCTTTTTTTTCACTCTTGCACAAAAAGGAAATACTACGCCCCGGCAGTCCCACAGACCAATTAAATTGCTCAGCGTGACTTAGAAGGGTTAGAGAAAAAGCACTTTCCGCGTCCTTGCAATCATTAGCCCGTGCATTCAGAGCTAGACGAGAAAATGTACCCATATAAGCCAACCTCACCTTTCCAAGCTGACATTTTATTCCGAGCTGATTAGCATAATAATGTGGAAGCCAAAATAATACTCCTTACAGACTCCCACTTAATTCCCCCACATGAAAGGACAAAATTATACCTTTAAATGGCCATTTACAGCAAGCTAATATCTTTCAAAATGGACTTCGGGAAAGATCAACAGAATGCGGCGCGGTGTACGCCTTAAATGGAGTCTCTGGGCGAAGGTGCCTTCTTAGATTGATTAAATGTAAAACTTCACAAAGAAACATATGTTGAAGTTGCAATAAAGTAATTCACTTTGACACGTAACACCTTCTCGATCATTGCTAAATGGTTTTTCATCATCCCGGTATGCTTTAGACATGGAGTATATAGATGTAGCCTTATTCTGACACGTCTGCATTGCAAAGAATGCAATTATCTGCTCTCATAAGTATACAGGGGAAGAATTATGGGTAGCATAGCAGTTGAGTAGCTCAAAATTGATTGTTTTTCAATTAAACCTTGGCATAAGGGCCCATTTATTTAAACATATAAAAGTGGGACCATGGGTTGTAGTAGAGGAGCAGTGGAGCAGTTAGTGAAATATTGCAAGTGGGTGTAAAGTAGACTAAAGCTGGTCCTCAAGAGCTAACTTAAAGCATTAAAGTCCAAATAGCAAAATACACAGAAGACACTTGTGTATGGGAGCTGGTATATTGTCCAATGGATTTGTATTTCTGTCTGTGTAGACCTGAGGTTTATATATCCCAAGTATTGTATGGACAGCCTTGTACCTGCCGCAGTTCAGTGGAACATACCCAAGGCCTTTGATTTTAGTTGCTTCCCTAACCAGGACATATAGAAAACCTTTAGAGATCCTTCTTGTCGGCACTGCATCTTGAGTCCATTGAGTGTGACAACCAAGGTATTTATAAGCCTAGGTTAAGAAAGTTGTGCTAGAACCCTGGAACGCATGGTTTATCTTGTTGTTGCACAATAAATTCTGTATCATTCTATCTAATGGGTTTATGTTGCCTTTTATATTCTTTTATCCAATATGTTTCTATGGATCTCCAGTTGGGGTGACCAATATGAGCTGCCACCAGAGTCATTGTTCTTTGAAGCTATTATAAATTTATTTCTGATATTTAGACCTGAAGTTGAAGTTCTGTTGCCTTTTTGTTGAATTTTCTGTTTTTCCTACCTATGGCAATATAGTGAAAAGGGAATTCAGCAAAATGATGAGCTGGTACCACTGTCATTTTCCTCCTTTCTGAAATCAGTATCCTCCTTAAAGCTGACCTATCACAACATTTTTTTACTAGATAACATAAAAATATAGGTGTGTGTGTTTTTTTTATAGGGAGGCTCCTTAGAAGAAAGAAGATGGAAGAATCAGGCTTTGCTATGCAATGGGCCTGATTTAATAAAGTTCTCCAATACTGGAGAGGATAGACTATTATGAGAGCACCTGAGGGATACAGAAAACGTGGAATGGATTCTTAAAATAATTTACTATTTGGCAAATGATTTCAATTCTGAACCAGATCCATTCCAGGTGTGCTGAATCCCCCAGGTTTACCTGGGTCTTGGAGAGCTTTGATAAATCAGGACAAATGTTTTACTGGAAGACAGGACAGGTTCTGATACTGTATTGAAAAAAATAAAAACGTATTGAATACACAAAGAAAACATTTGGGTCTTTTATATTTGCATGAGGTTTAGCTTTAAATTTGGAAGAAAAAGATTTAAAGTAAGCAAGTGAACTTGTGAGTTCTTTGGAGAATAATGATTTTCTAGAGGCCTTGAGAGCCGACATGTGCTTATGTATAAATCTCTATCCCCCCATTGGCCTCAAAATGTTTTAAACTAAATAAGGTGTTTAATAATGGCTTCTGTCAAGCAGTCGGTAGTTACAGGGCTTGGCAGCATCCTACCTTAGCAGATACTAATTACAGTGCTCTATTGTATTTCCATTTCAAGTTAAACTCCAATGTGTACATTAGTACTTTGACAAATGGTATAATCACATGTTTTCCTGATTAGGTCTCCGAACGTTGCCGCTTGTACCGAAAGATTGTTTGCAACATGAATTGACACATTTATTTATACATTTAACATTCTGATTCTTTTTTTAGTGCCAATATTACAAGTTTAAAAATATTTCAATGTGTAATTTCAAAGGGGGTTATTTGTAAAGCCCAAAGTGCCTGTTTTTGCATTTTGGTTTACCTAAAGTAGCCTGTCTGCACTGGGTATTCTCCACCGGGGTTCTCCCAGAGGTTCCTAGGAGTTTCTTTAGCTTTCCTGAGTGACCTTCTATTTAAGGATGCATTCAGAGCTCTGGGACAGCCACCACTGGTAGGAGGCATCTGCAAGAAGTCCCAGATAGAAATGAATCCCATGCAAACAGACCTTATAAAAGAGGAAGGGTGCTTGAAATGACAACCACAGATGGCACCATGTAGAACTCAGGAAAACAGAAGACAAAGTCACTAGCACTCCACAGTAAAAGATTTCTGCTTTATTGTGAAAGCACATGTTTGAAAACCAATGTTTTGGGGGCAACCAACATGTTGCCTTAAAGGAAGGGACCCTGTGTGGCCCTGAAATGTTGGTTATCATGCTTTCACAATAAAACAAGAATCCCTACTTTAAAATGCTGATGAATTCATCTCCTGTTTGAGTTCTACATAGCCCCATTCTTGGTTGGCACTTTGGTTGTCACCGTAGTTGTCAATGGATTTTTTCATCTGGGATATTGTATGTTTATTTTCCTAGTGATTGAACTTGATGGATCTATGTCTTTTTTCAACCTGACTAACTATGTAACTATGTAATAAAAATTTTGCAAAAGCAAAAAAAAAAAAATTACATCAAACAACTTAAACGTTTCAAAAGAAGTAGACTGTTACATAAAGGTAAATGGCAAAATTAGAGTAAACAAATAAGAAGAAAAGAGGCCCAATGGGAAGGATAAAAAAATGTAGTCCATTGGATGCTGCAATTTTTATAGGATTAAGGAAATAGAATTCAGGAAAGGAGGACAGAAATTGAAAAAAGGGGAAAGGAAGTAAGGATTGAACTTTTGCCACCACTGTAAATGAGGTATTCTTGTAACTAACCACAAACAAACGGAACATTTTTTCAACTTATCCTCGAGGGTTCCTCAACACGCTAAAATTATTTTAGGGGTTCCACTGGGGTAAAAAAGTTGACAGTGGCTGGTCTACATGAATGCTTCTTTTGCTAAAATATGGGGTTGTTTGGTTGAGATTGTCTCAAAAATAAAAATGCACCATAAGGTCAAAAGTGTCTTCACAAGATTTTGGTTGCTCTGTGTTCCCTAAAATTTAGCCGGGAGATAAGGGATACCATCTTTGCCTAGGTGCTACAGGCAAAAGATGGAGATGAGGTATGTATACACCCTAATTTTTTCTTTAGCAGTTGGTTTGTGAATGGGGCCAAAACAGTGAGAACAGACCCTGAATTTTACTGTAAGATTCCCCTTAAGGAGTTGGGGGATGAACCATCAACCATCAAATCTACCTATACACCAAAAATTAAGGGAACCTTCCTTTACCTAAATTGTGTTATCATTTTGGTGAAGGTCCTTTTGTGTTCCAGCAAGGCTGTACTCCTGTGCACAAACCCAGGACATGAGTGGCCCACATAGAGCTCAAATCTCTACCTTTCTGAGTATCTTTTAGGATACGTTAGAACAAGGTTCTCCAAGTCATTATCAGTGCCTGACCCAACAAATGCTACTTTGGCTAAAGGCAGAATGGCCACTAATTCCAAAACACTCCAAAATCTTGTGAAAAGCCTTTGAAGATGAGTTAAAGATACTATAGTTGATAATGTTAGGGGAAAGGGAGGTAACTCCCTAGTAATTCTCAAGGGTTACATGTAAAGGAAGTCCAACAAGCTCATATATGTGTAATAGTCAGATGTCCACAATTCACATGCCAAGGATGGTACACAGATAGACATAAACATTAGGAACAAGGCTTTGGCAATTACCGCAAACTGAGACAATATGGGCCAGGTACAGTAGGCTAGAAGGGGTTTTAAATAGCTAGAATGTTCCCTCATTTGTTGGGAAGGTTACCAGTGAGAAGGTTGGGATTGTAAACAGATGAGAGAACACGTCAAGTAAAGAAAACTCCGACTAGTGTAATGGGAAAGCAGGTCACAGGTTCATTTCCCTAACCTCCTCCACTTAAGTGCTGCAACCTTTTTTTATATATCTTCATCTTACAATACATTTTGTATTCTTCAAGTAGACCCTAAAGTTAAGGAAAATGCACTTTAGGGAATGTTATGCTTTCCTAATAACACATAATCCAGAATGTATCTATGGTACTTCTATTGAATTAACAGCAATGGTGAATCACCTCCCATCTGTTCTCCAAAAATAAAACTTCCACTGAGTCCATCACGCTCACATACTAAAGCATGGCCAATACAATTTTAGATGGGCAAGCTCCTATTATTTTAGTCTCTTTCCCTTATTGCTGATTTTATCAGATAACATGTCTCAATTTATTTTAAAACACAGCTTTTGAGAGCTCTGGCTTGAAAGTATGTTTTATTAATGTAATTCTTGGATGGAGAGCAATAAGCATCTTCAAGGCTTAAAACTGTGAAATTTAGCGATGAAATAAGCTTATCAAAAAAGTGTCTACAATAATGAGCAGGTGAAAGGTCACCTCGGGGAGGACGAAGAGAAGAGCTATATATTTCAGGAGCTGATTATAAGAGTTCTTTTTTCGAGGCTTTGGAAACTGCCCTATAAATCTACTTAGCAGAATACAGTACTAAAGGGCAGAAGCATTGTCAAGCCTCGCAGGTGATCCTTCCTCTGTCGACACTTGACACGTATGGGAATAACGAGGAAGGGGAAATAAGAGATGGAAGGTGAAGGAGTTTTTTTCCAGGTGGTATATTCAATAAAACACTTGAAATATTCAATCAATCTTCTTGAAGAACCTGTTACCCTTTCACGCTTGTCCGGCTTCTAATATTACTTTAAAATACTAATTTAAGGGGAAAAAATCATGAGGCAGTTTGATGCTACTTACTAATGGAAATTACAGATGTGTAGCAGGAAAAAGACTTGGACCTTTCATTTCCTACAAGAGCTTGATGGATGTTAGCAAGATTCAATAAAGAAGCGTGGGATCATCGGGGGTTGTAGACCCAAGGCCGTCTCTGATATTATTATGTACAGCCCATGTTTGTTCATGACGATGATGAGCTCACCTGCCACCCTCTTCACATTCAACTTGGAGTTTGATAGATAAGATGTTTTGATTGTTCAATTTGGGAATACCGGGAGATTATGGCCTTCCTATTTTAGACATAAATGTTACAAAGGTCAACATCCATCAAAAAGCACATCTGTTGTATATTTCAGAGTTAAAGATGAAATGATATCTGGAATGATGACAAAAGGCCGGATTTATGAAAGCTCTCCAAGGCTGGAAAGGATACACCCTTAGGAGTGAAGCTGGGTGATCCAGCAAACCAGAAGTGGATCTGGTCCAGGTTTGCAAACATTTGCGAACAACTAGCAAATGATTTTAAGAAATATATTCCAGCTTTGCTCTATTACCCAGATTCACTGTGTAAAGTGTATCCTCTCTAGCCTTGGAGACCTTTAATAAATCAGGCCCAAAGAATGGTGACCAATGAGGTGCCATAAAGTATTGGAAAATTTGTTTTGTTTTTTTGGTCAAATCTAACAATTAAAGCAAAACTCCAGAAAAGAATAAACAGATATGAAATAGTAAGCAATAAATTCAAAATAACAAAATCAGCTTTTTTGTATTATTCACTTTCAATCTTCATTTACCCCACAAGCCTCAGTCTTTTGGCCATTATATTTCAACATTCACCCTCCGAGCCCAGGTAAAGATTAAACTGATGGCCATGCTCATTACATGATTTCTGAAATATCCATTTGGAAAGCAAAGTGAGTCTGTCTGCAAATAAAAATATAAAACCAATTAAACTAACCGAGAGGTATCTCACTGCACTTCAAAATCACACACTGCGCTTAGTGGGCTAATCAAAGGAACCCCTTGTAAGTTGGCATCTCAACACAAGGGCTCTCGGGCTCCTCGAGGACATGCAGCCAATACCTTTAAAACAGTGATATCTTAATAACCCGAAGGCCCAGTAATTGCACCTTAATTACAAGACCTGAACAACCCAGGTCTATAGACAGGTTTCAGATAGCAAGCAATCCTCTTTTGTTGTAGCATGGATTAGCTTTCGTGAATCCCCGGATATGTGTTTAAATTTATAAGCATTTTCAATGTACAAATAGCAAGCTCAGTTTATCAAAGCCAAAAAACCCTACAGTGCTTAATTATACGAAAGTCACACTGCCTAATGCTTAATTTGCACCATCAATGGGATTTTTTCAATCAAAGGTTACAAGTGAGGCCACGGTAACAAGCTAACTGGTCTTTGTATTCATTTCAACTTGTCAATACTGCTCTGTTGATTAAAGATGTAAATGGTAGGTAAAGAACAAATTAAATTAAAGTAAAATGAACGGGCTCCACTGGAATGATTGGGGAAGTGAGAATACTTAAGAATTACCTTTGAGAACTTATAGGGAAGATGATGTTTATAAAAAGACTTCCTGAAATTTTGTAGGTTCAGGTTGCAGATAATTCTACCTTCCTTAACAAAACTCAATAAAGATACATCATTATCAGTAAAGATGTCTAAAATAGAAAAATAAAATGTAATGTTGATATAATCCCAAAATCCTAAATCTTTTAAAAGCTTGAATATGTTTATATTATATCTTTCAGTTTTTTTCATGATTCATCATTCAATAAAATATTACCTACCTAGTTTCAGAACTTGCTCTGGGGTGACATCTGTATTTAAAGCAGAACTAAACCCATGATTATTCATTTATCCGCGTTCCATCACAGGGAGCTGCCATCTTCCTTCTTCTTTGTTTCCTTTAGACGATCTTTAGCAATCGATCTTTAGCAATTGGCCAATTATTCCCAACACTCGCAAGGGAAATCCGGGATTGCTATATTGCATGCGCAACTCCACCTGCCCGCCCACCGTCCATGTTAAAGTGAGACTTCAGCCCAGTTGGATCTTTTTTTCATGTAAATGTACCAAAATAGATTTTTTTAAAAGTTGATTGACTGCAACATATAAAAACAAAATTTGAAAGGAACTTTAATCATTAATTATAAAAGAAATCCTAAATATCTAACTTTCTGGAAACTAATGAATAGAATATCAATTTCCACAATCTTTGGGGTAAAGGGGGAAGACTGATGGACACTCTTGTTTATTCACAGGTCTGGCATAATAAAATAGGTCACTTAGCAAGAGGTGAGGAGCCATGCTAACAAGAATCTAGTTATTCTAAGTTCTTTTGACACAAGTCATTGCTAGTTATTAGTTCATTTTTGTAGTCAATGGGAAAAAAATCAGATTTGTTTTTTGGTCACTGGAGAGTAAGTACAGCAGCAAAGCGGCATGTGAAGGCCACCATATGGCTAAAGAACAATATGCCATTAAAAAAGAGCATGATGACCGAGCTTTTTTATTTAATTCTTGGAAGTTACCATGGTGAGGTCCCAACAGCTTGGTGGGTCCTTTTCTTTTTGACTGGTTGTCGGCAGTGCCGCTCATTGCTTGCTGTAATAATGTACAATGTAGTACAATGAGCCTCAATGACAACAGAAAGCAATGATGATAATGATGATGACTGCTTTACAACATAGCCCTACACACTAACACTACATTCCCTACCTGACATGGGCCCGGCCTGCAGTAAGATCCACACATCCTGCAAATACAATACCACTAAGCATTACAGTCCTTACAGCAATAGAAATTAGAAGTTCTTGATCCCCCTGTGTTATCCCATCTCTATTTCTGCAAATAATAACATTATTTGATTCTTATAGTCTTGAACCAATAGAAAAAAGACAAAAAAAGTTTAATGCAAACAGCAACGCTGCTCACAGGCAATACAAAAGAGAATACTTTATACCAAGAAATGCAGAAATAGAAAAGAATTGCAAAACCTATGTATACACCCGAATCTCATGAGGTTGCTCCGAGAGACTGCAGGATATTTCCTAAGGCAATTTAAAAAATTCTTCTTCTGAGCAAGTCAAGCCAAAAACCTGGCCATAAAAGCAAGTGTGTTCTGTATGTTGAGTGTTACATGCCCATGGAAAGATCTTTTGTAGAATGTTTCAAACTTCCTATTGATCAATTGAGATCGGTGGCTACAATAGGTGGGAACAGAAAAAAAATATTTATTTTGCCAAAATTACGGCCACAAAAATATAACATGGTGGGTTCAGGGAAAACTGAGTCAGCAGAAACAAGTTAATATCTATCAGGATCAACAGGCTTTATTAAAAAACTGATCGAGTGGAGTTAACAAAATTGTTTCAACGGTTTATCTAACAGATCAAAAAGCAATAAATAAGAGAATATCATTGCAAGGGGTTACATAAAATTTATTGTAAAGATCTGTGTCTAACAATTTTGTATTAACATTATGTCTAACATGAGAGTGGGATGAATGTTCTCTTCAATCCTGATGAATGAACGCTCATTATTGGAAGGTGGTTCAGCATTATAAGTAATAATGATGATGAATTAGGGTGATAGAACATAATATGCATCAGATGTATTGCCAATAATGATGGATTCTTTCCCAAGCCAAGCTCTCGAAGGAAAGATCAACCATATAGAAGATCTATGATGAGCCTTGCAAGTTATATTACTCACAATATCTCCAGTTCAACTAAATTATTGTTTAATTTAAAGGCGAATATGCGTGGATTTTCTTTCCTACCGTTGGTGCTTTTGCTGAATCTTGCATCAGCTGCATTGATTCTTTTCTAATTTATAGGTATAAAATAGAAGATACAACTTACTGTATCCCAGTGCTTAGCCATGGTGGCCAGTTAAGCCTTCTAGTGATCTATTATTAAAGAAATAAATAAGAAATAAATTGTCTCAGTTGTCTGGATTTGTAGATGTTCCTGGCTCTCCATGTCAAGGAATCTCAGTGACGTATGGCCAACCTGTTATTTATAAAAGCAAAATAAATGAGAGCTGGTTATATTGAGCAAAATGTATTCATTTGGGACTTTAGTGCTAGAAGCATTCCTAACATAACAGACCAAAGTCATTTATTAGCACTCGGAGTTTGAGGACAATACACTTTATTAGGTATCGACCTGCTTTTGGGGGTTTCTCTTCGTGTGATGCTGAAACGGGGGTTAGTGTCAGACATGGGCTCTAAAGTGTTTGTGATCCCCCAGACATCTCTACAAATGAAAATGCCCCAGTCATTTTCAGAGCCCCACAGGCTTGGTGTCACTTCACTCTCCACTCCCATTTGCTCCCCACATCCCGAACATCTCTAGTTCCTCCTGCTTTCATCTGTGGAATTTTTCAGTACATAATTTTTATTTATTATGTTCCATTAAAAACCACAGTTTCCATAATTTACAAACACTGTGACAATTTTGAATGTCATAATAGGTTGCAAGCAGTACACATTTCAATAAAATGCTCCTCAATGTGTTTGCCCAATTGCTTTAGCAGGAGAATCATCGTATAGAAGCTCTTGGTAGATGACTTGGTAGAGTACTTTCTCAGCTGTACAAAACCCTGCAAGCTAATGGTGGAAATGATTCTCCGTTACTACATATGCTTCGTCTGCTGTCCTTCCAGACATGGTGTTACAGTTTCCAAAACCTTTAAGGGGTCAATTTGAGATGTTATCTATGAAAAGAACAAACCTCTAAAGGAAGCAATAGGCGTAATGCGTTGAGGACGATTTTATTGAAAATGAGAACTGTAATGGAAATTGTGTTTTTTAGGGAAATATAATAAATAAAATATTTTTATGAAATGTATCTTAAAAATCCACCTATGTATCACAAATTTATAGCTAAATCAATAGGGATGTGGTACGAAAAATAACCAAGCCTGTATCTTAGGACACTTGAAGAACATCTCAAATGTACAAGCCTTCCTCAGAGTCCACCATAGTCTTATCCCAACCACTTCACTTCCTGAACATCGCTACAATGCTGTCTGTGCTACACTTCAGGCTTATGCAGATCCTCCCCAACCACCCACTAAACACCTTTGATTAGTACTGGATATACCTTTTATCAACACAAAATCCAAAAAGCTACATTACTATTGAATTGAATTCATGTTATGACTTCCAGTATTTCTACTACCCCTTATACAAATGTACCTTTCTCATCCATGCTAAGAACCAACTCCAGTCAATCCCAATACCCCTTTACTAGGCATTATTGACATTGTCTATGTACCTATGGCAACTGCAATACCCCTGAGGAAGCCTAAGGGTGAAACGTGTCGGGAAACAGGCCGTGCTTACAGTGCTTTCCCCAGCATTTATTAGTAGGAAGAGCATTACTTATTTATATAAACATAGACTCACACTTCTCTGGACTGTGCCTTTTTCACCCCATTAAGAGGAATCGCTAAGCATTGTATGATATTGATATTGTTTTGGGATCTTTTTACGTAATATATTTTGTCTTTGGCCACAACAAAACCCTGTTTTCCTTGCTTTCTCTGCTATAATTAAATCTAATATCATTTTATCAGGCTGTTGTTCAACTTTCTGTTCATGTTCCATGTTTTAAACGAAACTAATACTTCTCCAGATATAATCTGTTGCCTACTTACTAACCATTCTTTTTTTTAGATGCACCTTGCTTTGGGTCCCCTGTGGCCACGATGTCCAAGCCGATTCAATATTACCAGCTCCCGAACCTTGACCTTTGCATTGAAGACAAAACTGGTTGTAGCAATCAGTGGACATGTTCATGCGATATGCTTCTGCATTTGTTGACCCAACATGTCATGCTTTCCCGGGGCCATGGATTGTTGCAACAATTAGTCTCTTGTTTTGTTACATCTGTGAACTTTTAAAAAGCCACCGGAGCCTTAAACTGCGACCGCTTGGAAACATTCATTTTTAAAAGAAGCCTCACCTTTAAAGAAGTTCATTGTACAAAATGCATCTCTCTTGTATTTCAAATCATTAAGTGGTGCTTTGGGAATATATTTTGGGTAAGCATCAGTTTCTTTTTGAGTTTGATAAAGTTCAGTTGTCTTTAGAAGTTAACAATCTGCTGCTCCTCACTTCTATTTTCTTAAATATAAAACTTTCAATAGCTTAAAACATATGAACCCATTTTATTTTTTCTCCATTAGGTATTTAAGTTTTTTTAGTTGAACTTTGATGTAATTTAGTCATCCATATTCTGATGTTTACAGCGCTGTCAAATATGTTGCTTTGTCTTTTTAAACTGTAAAGGTTATGCATTTTGCCTGGATTTTAAAATTGTTCTTGTTGTACAACGGATGCCCCTTAAAGTAAAGAAAAAAAATCAATGACAGCAGACAGGGCACGGCAAATGAAACACTGCGCAACAAAAGATATTGATCATAAAAAGGTTATGGGTGAGACATATAAGAAAATCATTTCAACGTGCACTTGTTACCTTTTTTTGACAGTTTCATAACATGAAGCTTTCCTTTCAGAAGAAAAAGATTTATTTTAAAACTTTGCTCTGCTACCAGATTTAAGCAATCAAAATGGAAAAAAATAATATAAAAAAACTGCTGCCTTATGCTAAGGATTTGGTGGAGGGACTGATTGTGATGACCTAAAAATAGGACATATGCGGGAGGGGGGTTATTGGTTTAATGGTATAACCTTCAGGTTAGTATTGAGCATGGAAAAAACCCTCTTTCCCATTATTATTCATCTGAAGGACAGAACATATCAATAAATGAGGCTTGGGAATTGGCAAATTAGCCATCTACCAAGCTGTGGAGAACATAGCTAGTGAAATAATGTTAGTCATGGGTGGTTGTTCACAGCCGATGTCAGGAGCCCCATTGGAGATGTCTTCTCACCTAGGAAAGTAAATGTTCTTGTGGTGTTGAGTATCAGGGACTCTTGTAAAGGGGTTTTACAAAGCTGACACATTTCGAGATGCTTCTTCTTTAGGGACAAAAACCAAAAAATGTACAAAGGATTGGCATTTTTTGGTTTGGATTTAGAAGTGTTTTTTTGTTAATGAATAAATAGTAGTGCCAAGCTAAATCTTTATTTAGAGATGATTTCTGTACAAATGAATAAAATGATTACATTCAGTTGACTAAAAACCGAGGAGTTTAAGGACCCTTTTAATTTAGGGTCAGAAAGCTAAACTATAAAACAACAACAATCATAAAAATACAAAATACTGGTTTGGCAAGTTAAACTTTCTTGGATTTGGTTTGGTTGTTGTTTTTTTATTTTTGTTTTTTGTTAATGAAGAAATAGTAGTGCCAAAACCAATCTTTAAAGTCCCAAATTTTTATAGATGAATTCTGGACAAATTATTAAGATATTAAGCTTTAGGAAAAGAACGACAAACAGCAAAACAACAAAAAAACTGAAAAAATGTAATAAAACAAGACTGAGTTGGCAAATTAAACTTTGATTTGGATTTAGTTATTAATATTTTTTCAATGAGAAAACAGTATTGCCAAACCCAGGTCAGGGGTTGTGATGTATAACCTGTTTTTATGTTAGGATATGACAAAATCTTCCAAAATTAATAAAATGCCCCCCCCCCCCTCCCCATCTACCTTACCAGGCACTAAGTATTAGGCAACTTTCGTGGTTGAAAATGGGTTTTTAGTTAACTAAAACCCAACATGTTTCTGGATTCTTCTTCTATTAGGACAGAATGACAAACATCAAAACAATAAAATTGTTTAAACAGTTGCCCTACCCCTCACCACCACTTTCCAGCAAAAAAAGAATAGAGTACTTCTTACATTAATTTTGGGTTGCTTGACAGCCAAAGCTTCTGATCTCTTCTTTCCACTTGAATATGAATATGGTCACAACCAGCATGAGCACTGAGCAAGATGAGGCCATACAATAAATTATGCTGAAAAAAGATACATTCTTTATCAGCTGGGGAAGATTGAGGCCCCTTTATTGATTTTGTGAATGTTCACAGTTAGATTTTAAGTGTAAAATGTAAAAAGCACTAATCAAAACGTTACATGGATTCTTAGGCTCTCTTCATCAGGGCTTGAAATTGTGGGTAAAAATATGAATGAAATCAGTCTTAAATGGCCTTGTTCAAACACTTACTGGTATAGGGTGACAAAGTCCTGCTCCTGTCTACCAAATGCCCTCCTGTTTTGTCAACGTATGACAACACCTTCTCATAGAGTCTACAGATGGCTGTTTCAGGGCTCCATAGGCATGGTGTACTGCTGGCACCATGAGGAAACCTTGAGATCCTTTAGAATTGCCATGAAGATCAAACAGATATTCTCAAAAAATTCACAAGGGTTAAAAGCAAGAGACAGTCAAGTTCTTTGGTTATCCAATGAGGATACCTGTTTTGTTGATGACATGAGGTATGGATGGATACAAAATCAAATATTTAGGCAAAGATTGTACCAATGGCACTGGGTCAGGAGAGGATAGTGAGGTTCTGAAATAACACGTTTTCAGTATGCAAAACCACCCATTACTCGAAGTAGACCTCCATTTAGACAGGAAGAGCCTGCAGAAGATTGTCCACTTAGATATAACAAAGACTACAAACAAAAAAACTAAATATTCTCTAGTTAGTCTTTACATCTACTTTAACTTTTGTGTGGGTGTTTAATTTTAGTTTTTACTTTCCTATCTTACCTATCTTTACTTCCCCTATTCTGTCAGATGCCTATTCCTGGTTCTTTGTATTCACAATTTCCATACATGCATATAGATATCACATTGTTAGTCCTCAACCTAAAATTAGCTGAAGAATTTCTGCGAGCAGAGAAAACATTCTGCATAACAAATAACAATATTTTTAGCCTCCATAAGAAACAGATCTGAGTTTAGTGATGAAGCGCAATCTGATTATATTTTACCTCCCCTGGTTCCTGCTGGTGATTGTTCTTCAAATAAATGTTCTGTCCGTATTACATATTTTATTGTAAACAATGATGCCATTGTTAGAGCCGGGTGCAATTCAAGGTGAAGGGAGGGGTCTGCAGGATGCACCCAAATGTGGTGCTGAGCCTCAATGATTGACATACCTGAAATTCAATGAATGAAAGGGGCTGACCAGGGACATTTCGAGAAGGGCCAGATGACGGACATCCTCCATCCAGGAAATGAGGCGGAGCTATGTCCAATTTGCAGCTTTTAATAAACATTGTAAGAAGCTCCCAATGGGCAGATAAATCAGAGGAAGCAATTTCAGTGCAATAAATGTGCAACTAGACTGACAAGACTAAATGGAAGGCTGGAGCAAAGATTTAATGAAGGGGAGGCTGGTGGGTGGATTTTCCAAAGGGGAGGCTAAAAAGCAGTTTCAAACATTCAATAAAAGGGAGGCTGGAGGACGGATGTAATAAGGGGAGGGTGGAGTAAAGATTTATTGAAGGGAAGTTTGGAGGACAGATTTAATGAAGGGGTGGGTAGAGGGCAGATTTATTGAAAGGAAGTTTGGAGGGCAGATTTAATGAAGGGGAGGGTGGAGGGCAGATTTATTGAAGGGAAGTTTGGAGGGCAGATTTACTGACTTAGTTTGAATAATTTTGTCACAATTTTTTACTTTTGAACATCTGAATCACCATGTAGCTAATGATGTGTATAACACTGTCTGTTCCTTCCAGGATTGAGGGATCAATGGTGACCACACTGCATACCAATCTTACTTTGACATCAACATGCTGTGTTGTAGTCCGGAACATCTGAAAGCAAGGGTGACAATATTGCTTTGAATTAGTGCCGAAGAAGGAAATATTCATCTGCCAGAATGACAGGTCGAATATAAACTATCTGGGAAAAAAAAAGGCAAATGAATCCATGTAACTTCATCTCTACTTCATTACTTCCATATTGCTATTTGTTTAATTTTCTACTTCTACTTAAATAAATGTAAAGTGACATATAATCCCAATGGTTCAAATCAACTTTATACGTGATATCTGTGATTAAAGTGAGGTTAAACAGCAGGAATGAGAACATCTATTTGGTTTAGGTTGGTTTTTATCCTTCTAGAGTTGGATTTTGACATTTCATTTGTTACTTATAAGATCCAGCTGTGTCTGTCAGGATCCACAAATGGCTGATCCAAAAAATAAATCTTCCTGTCTTTGGTGAGATCAAGAAATATGGTAATTGTAAATTACCATTAATTGTAATTATATATATGTATATATATATATATATATATATATATGAAAATAAATGTATTTCATTAAAATGCAAGTGGTTTAACTCTTCTTGGTATCAGTCCTCTGCAGTCTGCCTGTAGCAAGGAGATGCTCCACAAGGCTCCAAGTAGTCAAGTAGTTTATGCTACAATGTTCCTATGGTATTTTTTTAACTTCAGAATTATTTGTTGCATGAGTTAGTGGCAAAATGATAAGTGCTATAGGCTTTATTATGGGAATTGATCATCTATGCTAGGGAAGGCAGAATTGACAACTGTTTTCCAGTGAGCGTTGGTTTGCCTTTCTTCTTACCAAAGCAGCAAAAGATATAAACCTTTTGACAGTGAGTGTATTCTCTAAACCAGTGTTTCCCAACTTTTTTAACATGGAAGAACCCTTTAAAACAACTTCTAGGTCTTCAATTCTTTATCTACTATATCCACATCTCACAGTACATTAGTATGGTGGTCATTGGGAAGAATGTCACCCTTAGAGATAGCCAAAAAGATCCTTGGTGTCAGTTAAACCAAACTGAAAGGCACAAACTGCTCATTGTTCAAGGAACCCCTGACAACCTCTGGAGAAAACACTGGCAACCCTGGTTGAAAACACTGGTCTAAATTGTTATATATATTTTTTGGTTTAATCTTGTTTTATCATTTGTTCTATCTAAGTACTACATATTATTCAGAGTCTTTGTAGCCACTTCTTGTAGGGGGGTCCACCATGGGTAAGGAGTGATTTGAATCCCATAACTTTAGAATTAGCAGATCTCATCGTCCTCTTCTTGACTAGGTGCCATTGGTGCACTCTTTGCTTAAGTATTTTCTTTATGTTTTTTATATAACTATAAATCTGTCTTAATACTGTTGTACTATATATACTATATACTATACTATTGTGCTAAGAACAACTAATCTTAACTTTCTTTCCGCAGTGATGGCTGTATGACAATTTTATGGTGAGCATTCAGATGCTGACAATGGCAGAGTATACCTGAGATTTGAAAATTGAAACAGCCATTTGTAGTCTCCATCAGAAGCCTGTTTTACTGGATGCCAAACAGGAACACACCTGGTATACAGAGCAAGAGCATTGTCATCACGGGGCTGCCATCAAGAGAACAAAGGGTACTTCTGTACCGGGCTAATGCTAGAATGGTCATGTACAATCACAACCATGCCAAGGGCATTATGCACACTCACAGTCTATTTCACAGGCTATTTAAATCACACCAGTTGCAGGCTCTAGTTGCTGGATCCTCAGCATGGTATCTGCGTTTCTGCTCATTGTTCTCTCTATTCTGGACTTTTGGATTGACCTTGACTTCAACTTTGCCTTTGATTTGCTTCCGCTCTGATCGCAACCTGTTCTATAACTCCGCCTTGACTTATCATCTACCAGACTGTAGCCATTCCTACACTGAAGTCACCTGGTCCTTCTCCCCTTTGGTGGGTAAAACCTGGGGCCACAGTGTAGTAAACTGCATTCAGCAACGTAGTCTAGTGACCTTCAGGGTAACCAGCTCATGTTACCCCTTGTTGGGTGCTCTGGTGAAGATCTGGAGCCACTTAAGTAATCCTGCATCACCTGCGAGGAGGGCAACCCGTAACAGTCACCCTATGACAAAAAGTCTCTAAACAAAGCAATTTAAGTTTGTTACCAATGCTACAATACTATTCTTACAGGCCCTTCAGCCATGACTGCATGGTATTTCTCAGGATGAAATACAGTGTAATATGTCTACCTTATAAGTTTTGAAATGTCCATTAAAGTATCTGCTGCAAGTCTAAAGTCAATTTAACCAATAAACTTTAAAAATCCAAAACATTAGAGCAATTGTAATAGGTGGAAGTTGCCTGGCCCTGGTCCAGTCCCCTTCAGCCTCCATTTATGATTGCAAACAACTAATGATAAATGCTTTCTCAGGCAACGTGTGTACTTTTCGGTATTAACTACTATACAGAGATGCTTTTATTCGTAAAAGAATCCTGCTGGTCCATGTCAGAGGTTCTCTCTCTCTTTCCGGCAGCAGCAAGTCGACGTTTGAACAGAAGATCAATCTGCAGTCTAAGTCAGGGATCTAAAACTTAATTTTCCACTGATAAAATCAGCACTCCAACACACACAGCATTATATACGGTCCCTCTGGAAGAAGCCGGTTTAAAAGGCACGGCCATGAAATGCCATGTTGCTCTGACAGCCAATTTGCCGGCTAATTCTCTGCCGTCTCCTAAATTCTTTCGTTTGACTTTATTTCTGTCTACAACATTATATTTTGTTGAAGTAAAGCTTGGATGGTCCTGCGGTTTTCTGTCTGCTTTAATATTCTGTTGAAAGATAGTGAAATAATTAGCTTTGGAAAAATTATCTATGTTGTTGTCTCATACAGCTGAAGTCAATTACAAAAGACAACTCCTGACCCCTGTAATACCTCCATGCAGAAATATCCTGATTTCAGGTTGTGTGCTGGTGTCACCATTGCTGATTATGTTGGCCCTCATTTAATCTAGAAGACAGGAATTATTTAGTAGTGGAAATAAATTACATCTTTGGACTGAAGGTAAGGATTGTAGCAAAAGCTTTTCCTATGCATATATATGCAAGAGTTCATCTTAACCTTTCAACAAATATAAACCCCTAATGGATTACCCCAATTTGCCCTTAACCCTCCTTCACCAGCCTGTTAAAATCATGGCCATCATCAGTCCTGTATGAGAATCACTCAGTTATATGGTGGACTAGCCACCTAATTTAAATCCTAATGATTATATATGTTGATGTGAAAATGGAAAATCCCAGGTACACAAAGTAGCTGTAACTGGTCCCACCAGTTTGTCCATTGGAGGTCCAGTTATCTGAATGTACATCTATGTACAATACAATGGTACTCATACATCGTTTGGCACCTTTAATTTCAGGGTAAATAATGCAATTTAGAGATTCGTCCCATGAGTTCATCATTTTGCTCCCATACTCCCATTCTTTGTTATGGATAGCCCAGCTAAGAGGTTCCGTCTATATTCTTTGAACAGTTGATTTTTGGTTTACTCTTGAATAGTTGATAGTTGTATGATAGTTTATATATCACTATGTTGCTTTGAGGAAGGGCCCCAAAACGTTGGTTTTCAAACATGTTATAACAGTGATTTCACGATAAAGCAAATATCCTCTACTTTAGAGATCTCGTGCCTTCTGTCTAGAAAAGGCAGACAACCCTGAGGTTCAAAAATGAGATCTGCAGTTAATAAAACAACTGAATCCAAACATAAAATGTATCCAATATGTGCTGTAATTAGTTACCTGCTAGCTGATGAATTGAAGGGATTTTTTATAACACATGATACTATTCCAAGATTTGACCATGAGCTTATCAAACCAACACTTCTGGAGCATGGAGAAGTCTGTCTCTCAGCTCTGGGACCTCCAATGTTAAAGGACGGTATGTAGCCTTGTATAGTCCAGGAAAGAGGGGCAGATGCATACTGCCCTCCCTTTTGTGGCTTTGCAAGCTGTTTGCCTAGATATAGGTCTGTAGTTTATATGTATATTGCATTAGTGCATGCCCTCCATGTCAGTGATCAACTCCACAATGCCTTTATAAAGTTGTTTTCTTATTAACCCTATTAGGAATATTTTCAGGTTTGCATATACCTTTCATGCATTCCGCCCAGAGCTCCCCATTTCAAAAGAAATATGTATTATTCTCAAAGATATTCCCCAAGACCCCCAAGCGAGAGAAAATATTACATTTTTCAATGAGGTCACCTGTTCTGCTAGTGACAACTGTCTAGAATTTTCCCGTCTCCATGTTTTGAAGTTTATTTACAGCTGCTTGAGCCATTTAACCAACCTTATCCCATTGTGTCCCCAGGACATGTGACTCTGCCATCTCTCTACCTTCAGGACCAGAAACTTTATGATATTGTGAATTGATATTATGATTGGTTTTACCCATTGTGCTCTAATATATGATTAAAGAAATGGTCACTTTAGGGACGTGCAAAGTGTGTTGTTGCACAAGGGCCGCGGAACTTTTTCGGTCAACGGTGAAGTTGGTTTTAAACAAGGGCCCACTGTCGGCTACGTCAGCCACTGGTCACTTTGTGTCCCATATGGTTGTCTTCCTCAACCAACATTGAAGACCAGAGACCCCCAAGTTAGTTGGGCCGAGGAGCCCCAAGTCACTTTATATCTTATATGGTTCTCTAAATACTAGTTAGGGCCTTTTTTTTTCTTAAGGGCAGACAAAGATTCAAGGTTTGCTGGTGATTAACTGATTTTTAGGTATGCCCCTGAATTCCTATAAACTCAGCTTGCCTACAGAACAAACGGAAACATTTCTACTTCCAACACTCAATCATCAGCCATTTCTCTCTGCATAAAGGTCTCTCTCTCCGCTCTCAGCATCTTAAATAAGCATTGCGCATTATCATCCATGTTGTTGTTATGGCAGCTTATTTAAATAAAGGTTTTGTGAAAATCTTTGCATTCAAACGAGACTGAAAATTGTTTATATTGATAAATGCTAAGACAAAAATAAATTGCTTTTCTTGTTTCTGAAAAAAAAAGTCTTATAAACTTAAAAAAAAGGATGATTCACAGACGCAGACAAAAGCGTGAAACAAAAAGCCTTTGACGCTGTACAAAATATTTAATTCAGAATGCAATTAGAATAAAGGGTGCAGAAGACATCGAATCGTTTTTCAAAATATCATTTGCGCTTTTAATTGCTGGATTCAATTGGAAAGTATCTGTCGAGCTTTTTCGTGAAACTCAGCCTCAGTGCTACTGATAGGGTAGAACTTTCATATTTCCAGGGATGAATGTCTTTGTGAGCGGGTTTATTCAGGAGTAATATTGCTGGAAGGCTTTCTGCCAATATTGGCCATTGTCCATGGTGGCAGCGTGGCTAGGTCGGCATGGCCGGGTCAGCACACAGCTACGGACACATTGGGCTTGATTTATCAAGAAGATAGATTTTCATGGATGAACTTGGGTGATCCAGTAGATCTGGAATGGATCTGGTCCAGGATTTAAAACATTTGCCATGTAATAGCAAATTTAATAAATCCATCGCAACCTTCATCCAAGGTCAACCATGGTATTCTAACCTCTTCAATCTTGGAGAGCTTTAATCAATCTTTGACATGGAATAAAACACAACCAAAAATGAAAAAGGATAAAAAATGATATAAAAAATACAAAATTTGTGAAAAAAAATCTGATGTGTAGATTTGTGATTTATGTTTTTGTTGTTCTGTAAACTGTGGTAGTCTCACTAAAGAAAGTGTTCAGTCATCAGTCATGCCTGGTATACAAACATGTAAGTAAAAAAACTTTTTTTCTTTATATTATTTTATTTTGTGATTTCATTTAATATATGATATCCAGACTATCACTTTACATGCTCACAGAACCTCCCACTTCAGCAATGGGAAAGATTAAAAAGTGAAATAAATGTTTTATTTATAATTCTTCTAATAAGAAAGACAAGAGGCACAAATATTGTAAAACCCTCATAGCAAAAGACATGTATATTATTCATGCAATTGAATCAGGATTTCTTTGGGTAGATTACATTAAAGCAGCTGAATGGGAATTGAATACATACCCAATGCATGGATATAATCCCAGTAATTCAGCACAGTTCACAGTTTATTTAACATCTATTACGTTATTTAATAGCTTTCATTTTGATACTTTGAGCTACATAAACAGTTTTTTCGAGAGGAAAGTTCTCACCTTTATAATGTAATTTTCATATAATTCTGCTGTGAAAATATGTTTGTAATTTTATTAGTACTATATAGGTTGTAATATATAGGTAGTTATGAAAATTAAGCTGCAGGAAACTTAAGATTGAATATACATAAGTGACCCATTTTTGCTTGGATTATCCTTAAAGCTGTCCACTAGTGTTGGTGTTCGAATTTGGGTTGTTCTTATATTTGACCCGAAAATGGCTGTTTGAATTCGGGTAGACCCGACCCCAAAAAAAAAAACAGATTCAATGGTAAAATTTGGATACAAAAAAAATAAAAAAAAAATGTGTTAAAAATGTTAAATAAATTTATTGAGTGTTTGGTGTTTATTTAACTAATTTTTTTTACAGGTTATCCTACAATGACATGATATCTCTTACTGTAACACAATTTCCAGCATAGTAATATTATGATACATTTGTTACATTTTTCTTTTATCCACTGCGAGAAATTTTTAACAATAGCATCATATTAATTCGCGTGTTACAAAGTAAGAGATACTTGCCGGCCAGGCATCTGAGATGAGGGTGTCATCTCCGGGGCACTACAGGTTAATTAACCTGTAGTGCCCCGAGAATCGTATTTGAAGTGCAGAGTTTATCTGCAGTTCATTTCCCATGGTCACATGACTGTGGGAACTTTGCAGTCACAGCTTTGACTGCAGGCGATCCCCGGGGCACTAGATGTTGAGTTTCCCCATTCATCATATCTAGTGCCCTGTGTTCTTGGATAGTGAAACTCTATCCAGGAACACATACTACTAGCAACAGCAATCAGGATCGCTGTTGCAATCTTTTAGTATGTGTTCTTGGATAGAGTTTCTCTTTTCAAGAACATAGGACTCCCTATCTCACTATTCCATCAAATAGCTGTCCACTCTTCAGTATGAGTAATAAAGAAGCATCTAATGTTGGCTGCTATTGGCTGCTTGTGGGAGTATTCATTGTTCAAGACTATTGCTTGGCTGCTAGGCCCAGTACTGTCCCATGAGGAGAGGTCATGTTCCCTCATTCTCAGAATTTTTGTATTGTCACCTGCTTTGGCAGAGGATGGATCAAAGTGAGTGTAAGGGTGTCAGAGGCCATTTATACAAACACTGGGGTAAAAATACTGAAGGAGTTTAGGCTGTTCATTCTGCAATGGTCAGTTCACTTAGCCTATTAATTTAGGCGGGAGTCTGCTGATTTCAGACCCAAACAAAAAATAACAACAACTAACAAAAAATCCTGTCTTTTTTTTTTTTTACATTTCCTTGAACATGATTGGGTATTCCTTTCAATGTGATTTTCACACAACACATTCACTAATCCAAGTGAATTATCCATTACAGAGTGGTTATTTAATAAGCTGTCATTGTAAGATTACTCATGGGCCAGAAATTCTGATATATTTCTGGTTTGCACAGAATACCTCCATTACCAGTGAGGCGTTTACATTGGTGTGGTCTTGAGCTCCCTGCCCTCCAACATGCAGAAAAAAACAGGTCAGAGCGTGGCTCAGTGATAGTGAAGTGGTACAAAATTATATCCAATTATAATTAAATTTTTTGTGTTTTGCTTGTCGAGGGGTTCAGGAACTGAAAGCATCTATGGGTAGTTTAGAAAGCAAAAACATCTTGGACAGAGTAGTGAAGTGCAATGGCCCTGATTTATCAATGGAATACGCGTATGCTTGACGCCCGTACGTACGTATATATATACACACACACATATATATCTATGGAAGCAAACAAGAACGGTTGTGTGCTTGTGACTTTTGTGGGAAAATCTAGTTCGATAGCAAAGCCGAGGTTTAGCCTGCGGAAAGTCGGAATATTTACCCGCAGGCGGCTCCTCCGATCAGGCATCATAAGCGTTTAGATAGGCGCCTACGTAAGGAGCTGAACTCGGTTAACTCTTGCCTAACAGGAAAGAAATAAGTCATTAAAAAAAAGATTCTTTTTTAGCGCATATAGATGTTTTAAACATTTGAACAGCACAAACATTTTTTTAGGGCTAAGAGTAATATGTGTACCATTAGAAAGAATTCTTTTTTAGGGGAACAGTGAGTTTAATGCAAGCTCGCCAGTGTCAAACTGCCAGGGCTGCGCATATCCATCAAAGAGATCGCTTCAGTAGATAAATTCCGCAAGAGTTTGCCAGCGCCTGGGATTTGGTTGTTAAATTGATTTTTGGGCTCCGATTCCGGGTCGCGAATACGTGCGCGCTTCGAGCTTCCGATTTAGCTTGATGAATCAGCCTGCTTGAGTCAATTAGGAAGGCAGCATTTGGAGTGTTGGTCGATGGTCGAGGGTTTTAAAAGAACTTTTGGGGGATACTGATGGATCTGTTCTTGTTCCAAACAATTCTTCCATTGCTGGGAACATGATGTTAGTTATTGTAGAAGAACCTATACCCTATACTTTGATACAAATGAAAAAAAAATATTTTATATTTGTGTTTTTTTTTTTTAATTTGTAATGTTTTTACCTTTCTGTAATCTTTTTTAAGAAAAGGTATGTTGGTATATTTTATGTTCACCTAGAAAGATATACATTGGTGACAGCCATGGACCGGGCTTTGACAACCAAAAAGGCCAAGTGGTCATTGTTTCAGCACTGACATGATCACAAAAATTTGTTGATCAGCTGATAATCTATCACTTAACACACTTTGGAGAGTTTTTCCATCAGCCACCTATTAGGTCCCCAGCAGAGCAAGACTAACAACAAATTTCTGGCCTAATTCAACAAAAGGGGTGAAAGAAATGCGAATTTCTGCAATATTTGGGAGATTTCAGAAAGCAAATTGAGGTTTCAGCTTCTGAGGCTGATATTAGTAATTTTGCATCAAATTCTATTGTGCAGAAACTGGTAATTTATATTCCCCATTACTATGTGAACATTTTAGATGTCCCAGTATTTTTCTGCATATATTGACTTTTATTATTCTCTTTTTGTATGAAATATTTTGCAAAAATGATACAAATTTAAGTTTTTGGTGTCTCTTTAACCTGCAGAACATCTGCAGTGAATTTCTCTCACAGAGGACACAAACGTTCCATCATTTTGAAATAGTTTCTGGAGCTTCCTCTCTGGTTTCCATGAGTCCTGCTTAAATGAAGTTTTATAATTAAATATAAGTGAATTATGGAAGAGGATCCTGCATATTAATTGCTCTCTAACTTTACTTCTATTACACAACTTGTCAAACTTTCACAAACGAATTTGGTCAGGGAGCCGACATCTCTTAATCATCAGCCATGAAAAAAAAGGATTTAAAAGCCACTTAAAATGCCATATTGCGTCTTGGAATGTAATTTATAGCGTTATACATCATAAGCAGTATCTATGTGATTTATGGAATAGTACTCAGTCTACCTGCCATTAATCTTATATTGTCTGAAAAACAGTCAGGAAGCAAAGCAAAAAATTGAGGACTTGTCACATTTCTTTCCCTTGCAGGGAAAAAACAAATTTACATGACGATGGTTGTCTGCTCGCACAGCAAAAGGACTAAAGTTCTGTTTGCGGCAGGTGTGATGTGCACAAATGTGTGTCTCAGGTAAGTGCATGGAAATGGGCAGGAGGAAACATAGGGACCATTGCAAAGTAACTAATATATGCTTCTCTAGTCACCACTGGATCCGGCTGATATAACATTGGCCATATAGTAAATCTTGCAAATATTACAGAGCCTTGGACTGAATATTGGAAAATTAGGAGGCTTTTGGAGTGGATATGGTGTTTTGATGATGATGAAGTTGCCTCTCATACACCAGCAATAAATGAGTGGAAAACTTGGACAAACCATTCCTAAAGTTAAGCACTTCCTGAACGGCTCCATTTAAAACCCCAGGATATGTACTGCATGCCCCTTCACCCATTGTGCAAGCTTTTGAAGTCTCATTGGCTTCAAATTTATTCAAATATTAACCCAAAGTGAATGATAAAATGTCCTAAAGCAATGTGCGTCATAAACAAACATTTCTGGAATTTTCATTAAAATACTACACTGTGATCCCTTCTGGGCACTTTTTTATGTGAGTTGACAGCAATCTGTTCTTTTTTTTTCTTAACTAAGTTGTCACCCCATCACATGAGCTTCCAATGAGAACACTGAGCATCCATAATCTCCCATTGATCAGGTATTGTCATTGTCACCATGAGGAATCTGGTCCAGAACAAGGGTGGTCAGCCATCACTTGAGCAAATACACATAGTCCGGGTTATTCCTCCAGGAAACGAGAAGAAGGGATTTAAGAAGATATAAAAAGATGAAAATTGTATTTAGTTGTTAGTTTCATTACAAGATGTCCTCAGTCTTTTTAGATTAAACCTCCCACCCAGAATTACTCAGAAGACTGAGGACATACTGTAAGTGCAGGGCATCATCATGGTGTAATGGTTTATCATTACATCATTGGGTCTGCTCTTTTGTATAAATGTTGTCTCTTCAGAATGGCGAGGGGCCTCCAGTAGAGAGAAAGAGGAGTGCAGTGTTGGGCTTTAAAGTAAACCAGTTACTGACCCTTCCAAGACCCGCAACGTGATGCCACCAATGGGGTCCTTCAGCTTCCCCAAGGATTTGCATAACAACCAGATCACTAGACTCTTAAGATGTTGGCAATGGAATTCTTCTCTGCTCACTACCTGATGAAGTATTTAGGGGAAAAAACATATATTATAAAACACAAGGGAAGCCCAATACCTGTTGAAAATCCTGAATCCCAAGGGATGGACTGATTTCAACCAACTCTACAATTCTGGTGGCGGAATGGACTTCTGTAAACCAAAATGTATTCTATTATCCAAATAAAGTGATCTATTCATAAAGGTTTTCAGCCAACTTTTGGTGGAAATGTGGATATCAGATTAAGTTAGAAAATGTCTAAGAGATCTTTCATTACTGATTTAAAAATTTCTTCTTACTCTCAAAATCCAATCTGAAACGTCTAAATTTTGGGTAAAAGATGGGAAAAAAATCTAATTTGAACCCCAAGTATCCTTAAGTTGCTGTCTAGTGCTAGTTGGGTACCATTATTTAATATTTTAAAAAGCAACATGATTAATTGGGACTTTTGAGGCACATACCCTAAATAAATGTACCATTTAGTTTAAAAAAAAATATATACTTTATTACATAATCAACAAAACATAAATTGGTAAAACCATATGATTCATTAAAACCAAATTGCTCATAGCAAAAAAAAAATGACATTCTTTGTCACAATGAACATTGACATGTTTCGCAGAAGCTATATGTCCGCTTCTTCAGGATACAAATGGGATCTACATTGTAATACATAATTCTTATTACCGACAAACAATTATCAAGTAACTATCAACACGTTTCATCAAACATAGAGCTCACTTTAGCCTGGATAATCCTTAAAGTGTATAGATCTTCCCCAGATCTGAAATTGGGGTCAAACAGCAATGGAAGACATCGGAAACAACAGCCAAGCAGCAAAACAAACTGCTATTGTATATGTTTGTAGGTTGCCTCCAAATCGGACAACCAAATGCCTAAAACATTGATGAATGAATAACAGACAGGGGATGTTCTTAAGGATATTTACCAACAAATATGTTTATAGCTTTAGGTAGGAAGATAATCATGGCGGTATCCTATTCTAAACAACTTGAAATCATTATCCTACAGATTGTAGCATCCTTATTGCATTAGCAAGAGGGGGTGGCTACAATATAGGTATTAAATCCACTCCAAAAAAATTATAATGTAACCTAAAAAACATGGACTACAAAAAACTCATCATTTTTGTACTAGATAATTATTTCCTTATGAAACTTCAATTCCAACACAAGATTAAATCAGCAGATTGTAATTATTTGCAAGATAGTTAGCTTTCTTACCTGTTGAAATAGTGATGTGTGGTGGGTAAGTTTTTTGTCCTGGAGGATCAATATGCCTAACCCTAAATCATACAGTAATGGTAAATGAAGACAGAAAGGAGAGGGTTTTCTGCAATTATTAGTGTTCTATTGAGTAATAATTCTCTCACATAACAATACAATATGTCATCCGGTATGCTACAATAAATAGCTTGGGGTTTATACAGAATATAAATGACATTTAGGCCCCGGGGAGCACTTTACATAGGTCAACTATCATTGTATGCACATACATCACCATATAAACGGTTTCATAAATATATGCCCGTTTATATTAAACGTGGTACCCGACGAGTTTCGCCCTTTTAGGCTTCCTCAGGGGTAGCGGAGAATATATGTCCGTATTTTGTACATATATGCCTGTTGGTATTAACCGTGGTACCCGATGCATTTTGCCCTTTTAGGCTTCCTCAGGGGTAGCGGAGAATCTACGAGAGTTGACACGCAAGAAGTTCTACTAAATCTATAGATTACTAGAACTACTTGCGTGTAAACTCTCTTAGATTCTCCGCTACCCCTGAGGAAGCCTAAAAGAGCGAAATGCGTCGGGTACTACGGTTAACACGAACGGGCATATATTTACAAAATACAGGCATACATTTACAAGAATCACTGAGAGTTTACACACAAGTAGTTCTAGTAATCTATGTTTACAAACATAAATTACTAGAACTACTTGTGTGTCAACTCTTGTAGATTCTCCGCTACCCCTGAGGAAGCCTAAAAGGGTAAAACGCATCGTGTACCACGGTTAATATGAGGGCATATATTTACAAAATCGTTTATATGGTGATGTATGTGCATACAATGATAGTTGGCCTATGTATAATGCTCCCTGGGGCCTAAATGTCATTTATATCTTGTGTAAACCACAAGCTATTTATTGTGGCATACCGGATGACATAGTGTATTGTTATGTGAAAGAATTATCATTTAATACAACACTAATAATTGTCGAAAACCCTTTCATTTCCCATTCTAGCTTTCTCACCTCCTATTTCTTATTTTCCATTTCTATCCCACAGATATTAGCTTTCAATGGATCTCCCAAACTTTTGTCAGCCCTGTGTTTCCCACATGTATCACCAATATCTAATATTTGCTAAGTTTTAAAAAAACAATTCTCTGCTTCTTATCTGCAGAATTATTACAGCAATCTTTACATACCAAACAAAGCAAAATAATTCACAAATGCCAAGACCTTAAAAAGCAGCAAAAGCTGAACCTGGTATTTACAGCCATCATTTCTTTTGACACGGTTCAGTTGACGGCCATTCAGCAGATTTGACTTTTGTATGTTTTTCCTAAAACAAGAAATACATTTCAGTATTCTTTTTTTTTAAAAAGTTTTTGAAAAGCTTTTTCAGGTCACAAAAAAAAAATCTCATGGATGAAAATCTGTGTTTACTGCAGAGCAGGTGCATATATATGTTGTCTGCTATGATGGTGACTCATTTCTCTGGAAAAATTAAAAAGAATTATATAAAAGATGTTTAAAAAACCCTTGACAGTAACAAGAGTTTTCATTAAGTACTTTTTGTTACCAGGAATGTTTAAAAATCTTTATGCAAACTTTTCAGGATCGGGACTATTAGGAGGTTGCAGAAGTGGAGGGCAGAGAAGGACAACTCAACCAAAAGGCATGAAGGAGCTGAGCTAGAAGGAAAGAGTAGATGACCCAAACGTATAACCCCTTAAGAAGAGGTAATCATTGCACATGGAGGTTTATGGGGGAAGGCTGCCTCACAGTACACAATGTAGGGCCACAATGGTCAGGGTAGTTTATAAGAATGTGTCCTAAGTAAAATATTTCTTTAAAAATGAATATTTTTTCCATTAATTAGAACAAAAAAAATAGTCTAGAAAAGGCAGAGCCCCAAAAATGTATTTTTTTTTCAATAATTGGAAAACCCCCGAACATGGTTTTGTCAACAAAATAGCTAGGGGAATGTAAGAGGGTCTTCGGAGAACATGCCTCGAGTGATTTTTTTTTTATTATTATTTAAATGTAGTTTGTTTAGTTAGGTATTTTAAACGTGGCTGTCTGCTTTTTAGGTTAACAGCAGAGCCCCATAATAATAATAGGGCTGATTTAATAAAGCCCTGCAAGGCTGGAGAGGATGCACTTTCATCAGTGAAGCTGGGTGATCCAGCAAACCCGGAAATGATTTGGTCCAGGATTGAAAACCTTTGCCACCAAATATATCTGGCTAGTAATCCCATGCTGTAAGCCATCGCAGTCTGGCATGCCCTGTTCATTCCCTCTGATGGCGTCCCTTGCAGCAGCAAAGTAGATCAGCAATTAGCCGGCTTCCCTTTAGCTGTGCATCTGCCTCTCTCAGCATCCCCATGACATACGCTGAGACTGTGTCCAACCAAAGGGCATTTAGGAGTGTGAGCTGCGCCAATGAGCAGATTAATTCCTGGATATGATCTTGCTCTGCCGTTGGGTATTGGTCCTTTATTGCTTTTCAGCTACCAGGCACCAGTTGCCCATTGTAGCCTTTATCCTGGCTGGTGACGTGATGACTCTGCCTTTTTCCTAACCCTGTGATTTTTTGCTGCCTGGGCCAACCTTTGCCTGTAACCCCGAATCTGCTTTGTCTTACGCCCAGATAACTCGTCTGGTGGAGTGATTACTTGTGTATGACCCCCAGCTCTGTTTCCTGGACTTGTCTCTGCTGGGCTCTCCTGTACTGCATTATCCGTGGGTACTGGCCCTGGACTGACCAACTTCCCAATGTATGCCCTGTCCTGTTTGTGTGGCCTCCTGGTCCTATATCCGTCCTCCACAGATGCCATCCTTTAAGCACTAATGTCCTGGGGCTATCCATGTACGGGGACGGTGCAACTTCCCTCCAGAGGCTGAGCGGCGGCTTGCTATAGGTGAAGAATATGGAGTAAGATTGGAGGCGTCTACTGAGCACTGGACCAAAACCTTCCAGGGATGGTGGTTTGTTGAGGGGCAGGTTTTGACAGAACATGTCCCAAGTAAAAAAAAGGAACATTCACCCAACACTATTTGTAAGAATGCACTTACTTAAACTATATTCTTGTAAAGGACACTTCAGTCAAGCCTACTATCCAAAAATATCCAGAAATAGATAACATTTAAGTATAAGTTTGAGCTTGGGATGTAGAGAAAAAAAAAAAGCAGAGTAGGCTTTTTCAAGGCACTAGGAGAATTATTATGTATAAAATCACTAATATTTTTATTTATATTAATAAAATACACAGTGAAATTATTATCTTTTGATACTAATTTAAACTTTAGTTGTAATTATATAATTATTGCAATTTCAGGGTCTCTGTATTCCCTGAGGAAGCCCTCACAGGCGAAACGCGTCGGGGAGAGAACCCACCCTCTAATGTGTGAATTATACACAAGTTTGTGACTTTCCCTACTGATTTCACTAGTGCCTTTAAAAAGTCTACTCTGCTTTCCTTTTTTTTCTTCTTGATACCTAGTTCAATCTTTGGGCTGAAATAACTTTGGAACCCAGACCAATTAATTGGTAACAACAATATTACTAATTACAATTGGCATATGGCCAGCGATATCTAGCACTTTAGCTGCTGCACATAAAATTTCTCAGTAACTGATAAAAGCTCACAGAGCTAATTAGGTGAAAGATGTTTTTTTTTTAAGTCAATATACATTCTATAGGCCATCATAGATTTTTTTATTAGAGTAAAATTCAGCAAAAAGAACATTATATTAAAAATTAGAAACACACACCGTAGTTCCCATTTAGCAGCAGCACACGCCGGCTCCAGGTGTGTACCCGAGTGTCTATAACAGCTCCTATGAAATAAGAAAACCTCAGATGGATTCACTGAACAGCAGAGAAAATCAGTTAATCAAAAAGTTTCAAGGGAGCAGAGGCCAGACTACGGAGACCACAGACCAACCTGGAAGCGGTAAATATATTGAAGTGGATACTAGATGATTTAAACCATGGCAGGGAATCTGATGTAGCAATCAAAGGGCCCATTCAATTCACACAAAGCGTTATGTACCCTGGAGAGCGCATTGGTTACTGATACGCTATACACAGCTAGATGTATTTAGTGATGGCTACTGTGCTTTCTGTATGGGTTCACTTTGTTATTATTAGAGATATGGTTACAGATAGATAGATAGATCGATAGACAGCTAGACCCTTACAAAGTGTCTTTAGGCTGCACACACGGCTTTGGGCGGCCATTACTAAGTGTTCTCCAGGATGCACCGAGCAGACCTGATATGACGACATCAATATTGTTCTCTGCATCCTTGCATTATAAGTAGTTATGTCTACTCAGGAGCTGGGTCCATACTTGCCTGCACTCACAGGATGTCATTAGTCTTCCTGGTTGAATGTATGCAATCTGGGAACTGGGGACATCTTGTGGCAAAGAAAAGTACTGCATGAGACAGCTATGAATTAACAGTGTGCATTACAGTAGGAGCTTTTTATTATTATTTTTGAAATTGACAAAGGAGTAGCAGTTCAAGGTGGATGTGAAAACATCAAAACAAACCAATGTATGCAAACAGCAATGGTTACCTAACAGACTTTCCCAGTTTCTATGTAAAATGTATCTTATTTTGAGGTTCATAATAATAGGTATGTGATTGCTTTTTGTGCCATTATTCATATTCAACAATGGTGGGATGGGACCTGCAGAAGTTCAGTGTAAGTTCCAGTGATGTAGCTATAGAAGAGACAAATACATATCCAATGATCCATCCTTCTCCATTCTCTACTGATATGAAAGTGACTAGGAAGGGAGCATGCACATCTGTACTTCTGCATTAGTGACCACATCTACCAAACAGCATCCTACCAACATACATAAAGGTTTTATGAGGTCTTCCTTAAGGAATGCAACCCACCCTTTAGCTGGCATCTTTAAAAAGCAGTGTTTCTCAACCTTTATACCATGGGGCAACCCTTGAAATAATTTTGGGTCATCAGGGAACCACTTCTATAATTCCTATTTCCATAGCTCACAGTACATTAGTGTGGTGGTCAGTTGGAAGTATTCCTCTTACATTGCTGGTCATTGGGAAGAATGTCACCCTTACAGATAGCCAAAAAGATCATTTGGGTCACTTATACTGCCCTGAGGGTCACAAACTGCTCATTGCTCAAGGAATCCCCAGCAACCTCTGGATGAACCCTGGGTGAGGAAAACTTTTAGAAAGTAAGAAGCTAGTTAGGTAGGTTCATTAGTCTGCATTGATAAAGCACTGGCCATTGTCCCATTTCTTGTGGAATTCCAGATCTAATCTGTAGTCTCTGTCAGAATTCCCATTGAGGGTGGCATGCTTGCCCATTGTCTAGCACTCACGCCTTTACTGCACTGGGTTTCAGGTTCACATCTCGACCAGGACACTATCTGCAAAGAGTTCGTATGTTCTGCCTGTGTTTTGCAAAAATATGCAGTTTTTTTCTTTTACTTGCAAGTCCCTATGTTGATTCAATTTGTACATTTCAAAATAAACCAATCAATATCTATATAAACTGTGACATATCATATTTGTGACATAACACACCCATAGGCAGAACATATACAATGACCCTGATATATTAAAGCTCTCCAAGGCTGGAAAGGATACACTTTCATCAGTGAAGTTGGGTGATCCATCACTCATGGAATGGATCTGGTCCAGGGTTCCAAACATTTGCTAGCAAATAACAAATGTCTTTGAAGAAATCCATTCCAGGTTTGGTGGGTCACCCAGCTTCACTGATGAAAGTTTATCCTCTCCAGCCTTGGAGAGCTTTAATAAAGCAGGGCCAGTGAGTGGTTTTGCTGGTAGGATCAATGAATAGTAAATAGGAGACTACACCTGATAGGCAGCCCAACAGTCAAATGAAGCAGCGCACATGGCAAACTGACCACATTGATAAGATTGTCAGCCTATTGTTATTGAGAAGCTCAAAAGTCAACCAAAGCAGCGCACATGGCAGGCTGAGAATGCTGTTAGTAAAGTATACTGTTGTTGGCATGATCACCAGGTTGAAACATTCACATTCAGGGAAAATGATTTGCATAAGAAATATTATACAATGAGTACTATACAATGATGGCAAATGCACCTACAACAGATTTTGGGTTTCCAACTCTTGCAGAGCCTTTGCTACTGTTATTTGGGGTCAGGATCAATTGACAGCAGCAAATAAAAAAGTCACTGTTATTTCTTTGTTAAAAAAAAGAATTCAAAATACATTCTGGAGTACAGTAATATTCCTTCTGAAAGCTGACATCTGTCTTTAAATGAAGCGTGAAGAATTTGTGGCAAATAGTCCAATTTCACCGGGATTATCGACTGACTAGACTTCCGGGTATTATATACAGTAATTCAAGTATTCCGCTTCAGCTGTAAAAGCAATTAAGATGACTTTCAAAGATTGGCGTATCCACCTCCTTTTAGCGCATTCCACACCGATTTCAGAAAAAAAAGAAGCACAGCTTTTTAACGGGTTCATTGAACAGCAATCAACAGCGGCAAGGCCAACCAAACGGATAGTCAACTCTTTTAGATTCCAATTTGATTGGCTGCCACGTCCTGGGAAGACACTTTATGACATGGATGAAGAGTGAGGCGGTAATTCTCTTTTCTCAAGAGAATCCTTCTTCTAAAGAAATGTATTTAAAAAGATTATTCCCCCAAATCACATGCAGAGCTATTAATATATAATGCGCACCTATGAAAGTGGGCTTTCATGTCCCCCATAGATCTTCTAAACTCTTTTTTTGGAATAAAATACTTCAGTGATGAAAGGAAAATGATTGGAACTTCAGGGGTCAAGCTTTAAAAAAATGTTTTTTGGAGTTATAAGTAGAATCTGCTAGAATAAGTGCAGGGAGGAACGGAGCTATTTCAGTTAATTTGATTTCGCCCTAAATTTATTATTTGCGGTACTGATGAAATTTCACAGCAATGTTTTTCCATTTATGTTTATTTCTCCAATATTTTGATAATGAAAAAAAGTAAAAGGAGAGGAGAATTGAAGGTATATTTTGGCAATTATGTTATGGGGGCTTTTATTTGAAATTAGTTGCACTTTAAACTAGACAGGTTTCATATAATGGGTATATACATTAAAAAAATAAAATGTCTTCCAGATGGAGATAGTTGGTTACAAATTTAAGTTTTGGCAGAGATATAAAAGGCTGATGGGATACAACAGTGATGTCTTAAATTCTGACTCGTTTCACCTACTGGCTTCTTCAGTGGATATTAGAAAGCGGGGAAAATTGATTCATCCAATAGTAAGGTGTCATGAAAGTAAGAGATAGTGGCCCTGATTCATCAAGCCAAATCGTATTATCGATCGCGCAGTCGTATTAGCGATCCGGAATCGTGCGCGATCGCGCTATTCAACAACCGAAAAAGCTCGCGCACGAAGCCGCGCTTATCCGACAGGTTTTTACTCGCGATCTTGTATTAAATATTGCGCATGGCAGGAATCCGGCCGACAGATTCAGGACGCGAGTGTACGCGCGCACTCGAGCCCCGGACCGCGGTAATCCGCGATCGCTGGTCGCGCGTATTATCGCGCTTCCCGCGATCGCGGATTTCAATGATGAATCAGGGCCATTGGGGGTGAATACAGGTGTTCTCTCTCCCAGCTGCCCAACATCTGCCTAACATAAGGAAATCAGCTAAAGAACCTTCCTTTCAGCTGTTTCTATTTTTACCTTGCACAATATACAGCTAAACTAGCAATCACACAATTTATTATTGTAATTTTTTTAGAAATTTATACATTTATCCAAAGTATATGAACACATTAATTATATTGGATTCAGTTAGAAATTGTGCAAATCAACTTTTACTCATGATTCATCTAATTGAGATCAATGTAAAAATGTTTAAAATTGTCAATCAATGGTAAATTTTGGTTTGGATCCAGATATTTGGATTCCAAATGTTTGCATTAGTTTGGCTAAATTGTTACTGAGGTTAAATCACTTCTAAGTGTGGTTGAACCTTAGGTTAAAATATTTATACATAGATTCCTTAGTTACACTCTTCTCTTTTGTTGCACATGACTGGTTGGTTGATATCAGAAAGCCAACCACTAATTAACCCATTGATTTTATTATGTATTCTCTTCAAAAGCTATGGTGTGCAAAACATTTCTGCATTCTTACACTAAATATGGAAAACTATGGGCTGACAAGGTTGTGGCTGATGATTCTATGCGGTGGCTTTCAGTGGCAGATGTAGCCTACAGTGGGCCTGTTTGTAGATCTGACTTGGGTCCTCCACTAAACTGACTTGGGGCCCTTATGGGTGCCCCTGTTGGCTGACATTGGTTCAGGGCCCTCGTGGGATGGCTTACTATAAATAGGTTACTATTTTTATCTCACGTACGTTTGGGTGTGTGAGTTGGCTGGTACCCCACTATTTTTTGTGGTTTTGTAAGCCACTGTATACATTGACAATGAGCTTATGGCCAGTTGTTTGCAAGGTTTAGGAGTGGTGGTGACCCGTTAAGGCTACACTCCTATAGAAGGTGACACAGGATTATCTGGAGTGTGAAATCTAAGCATTTCCTAATCTTCACCAAAGCACCCTGTCATGGGTGATGGACCAGTAACCCTACTGGCAACATACTTTGCAAAAGGGAGAACACCAGGCTGCAAACCCCAGGCTCTCCCCACCAGGGTCAAGTGGAACAGATGGCTTAGGTACCGAGTAAGCTAGAATCTTTATAAAAAGAGTGAAAAGCAGGCCAAGGTCAAGTTCACGCAGCAAGCGGGAAACAAGGTCAAGAGGTCTAGGGTCAGGGCAGGCGGCAAGTGAGAAGTTTGAGATCAGGTATCCAGAAAGGCAATCAAGCAAAGTACAGCTGGTTAGGGTTGCAGGTAACACACTGAGGATCCAACAACCCCATAGCCTGGAACTGGAGAGGTTTAAAAACGACCAGCAGCCACTAGTAGGACACAGTCATGACCAGGAACTAATCTGCTTATTGGCTATAGGACACTCTTCAATCTTCTCCAGTTATGCACAGTGTGCCAGGGATGCAGAGATGGACAGATTGCATATAACCAAAGGGAGACTGGGGATACTGCAGCTGGTAAACGGTCAACCTGAGCACAGATTGGTAACAGTAACAGGTCTTTTTGATTCTACTAGAACTAAACCAAATGACTTTAAATCAAAACAACAATAATTACCATTTCCCCACATTAGAAATATGGAAGTCAATATTTAGAGGAGGGGTGCACGTGCTTTTTGTGATATGCAAAATAGAACAGTTTTCCTTCTCCTACCTAGGAACCTAGATAGCCACGGAACACGTGATTGTGGCATAAATTAAACTGATAATATAAGTAAATTAAAGAGCACAGCTTTTATTGATAAGAGAAGTATCACACGCGGAGAGACAGGAGCACTAGGGGGCGCTACGGCTTGCACGGTGTGAGCCCTGACAAGGACCAAGGCGCAGAGTCTAAGCAGTAACCAGGTTTTCTCCAGAGCCTCTGATGGTGAGGATGTTGTGTCGCTGGTTACTGCCATGTTGTGGTGCTTGGGCACACCAAGGTGGGCAAACCATGGTACCAAATTACTAAGCAGAAGGATAGTCAAGGAAGGCCAGGGTCGAGGCAGGCAGCAAGCAAGAGAGGTCAGGTCACACGCCAGGGGTCAATTGCCAGGGAACCGGGAGACAGACACTAGTGCACCAGGTGAACAGGAACTAGCTCAACAGAATTAGGGTCTCAGCACAATGGAGACACGTTACACGAACACAGAGTGCAGTGTGTAAGCTAGCTAAATAGCCAGGGATGGTCAAGAGGCGATTTTATGATTGGCCAACGGATTGACAAAACCTGGAAACAGAGACACACCCAGCGTCAGAACTGCCCACTTGCGCAGGAGAGAGGAGTCTGCACTTTAGTTAGGAAGAGGTAAGTGTGACAAGAAGCAGGAGATATTGAAAAGTTTTATTAGATTATTATTGCTACCTTTGGCAGTTGACCATTTTGTTGTTCCCCTTCGCTGTATTTTGTGGCCAGAGTGGGCACCCTTGGTGTATTGAATGGCAATGTGTGGGGGAGAAGCAAAGAACTAAATCTCCTGATGAAGCAGACTGGGTTTCCGCGAAACATATAGAGAAAAATTACCCACTAGAAACCCTGCCTCATGTGTTGTAGGAATCAACTATACACCAGTTTATAATAGCGCTGATGATGTATTTTAACATACAAACAATAAATGACATTGTTTTAATATGTTTTTAATAAAATGTTTATATTGAAACATGTTTAATGTTATTATTGCTGCCTTTAAAATCCCATTCATTTTCTTGTTTTGCTTTTTTTGGTGATATAGATAAGTGTGATAATCAGATGTCCACAATTTTTTTGGCCATGTGTTTGTATAGAGATAAATTTGCTGTGCTTTATTTTGCACAAATAATATACAACAAATACAGCCAAGAGCCAGACTATTCATAGGAATCTCTCTAGTCACGAAGCCATAAAATATCGTCAGTTATGAAGGTGATTAAACTATTTGATGAGCAGGAAAATATTTAATGAAACCAAAACTGTTCTGAAATCCTCTATTTACCCTCCTTTTGCTGTTTAGAGCTGCTGAAATATGCACGGCTCTTCCCAAGGAATTCAGACTATTGTATTTTTTATTATCATTATTATTTGACATGTTTTCATCTTGTAAATCAGAACAATCTTCCAGAAGGAATCAATATTTCATGGCTATTCATAAACAAGGAGGAAGCCTGTAAATGTGAGCTCCTACAATGTAACAAGTTGTTATAAAAAATAAATAAATAAAATGAAATGAGAAATAAATAAAAAGGCCATTCTCTGTCTTCTTTGTCTGGATATTTAGCTTTGTCATTTATTCTGCAGTAAAGAAAAACCTTAATCACATTCTTTTTATATCTTGTGTAGAACACAGAAAAGTGAGGATTTAACTGGTCCATTGACTCAAATCCACTTCCAATTAATTCCATTTACTCTTATTTTAGGCTACTGAAGGATTGCATAGGGGCTAACGCTTTCACCTTATAGCACTGGATTCCTATGTTCAAGTCTCAGTCGTGCTTCTATCTTCATAGACCAGCTCCAGTAATTGCTTTCATGGTTTGGTGTCTTCATGAAGCCATGACTAGTTGGCCACTAAGCTTGGTTTCCAGCCAATTTCTTCTATTGCCAATCAATTTTAATTAGTGGAGTTTATGTGTGGTACAGCCTCCAATACCCACCAGTCAATGGGGACACTCCCAACCAGTTGCTAGACGTTGGCTAGCTTTTAGCTCCCACTAACACAGTGGTCGGCATTTCCCAGCTTGGGTAATCACTACCTTTGACCTTCATTTTCCTGGTTGTATCTGTTCTCTATGAATAAAGAGCTGTGATGACCATCTTAAATTTCCAAATAGCTGAACATACCATCCATGGTATATATTTACTTTCATTAATATAGATTTGGAGCTCGGTATGTTCGCAAGACGTAATGCCAATTTTATAAATGGATTTCAGACTATATATTATATTTTATTATATATAGTAATATAGAATATAATATAGTGTGCGAGAACCTATGTATCATTGTACAGCATCCCTTTGCATATTACCTTATTTATTATTGTAAGTTAATCATTCATTTCATAAGGCTCAGTGCATATTGATGATGGAGTAAATGATTTTGATAAATTGCTTGTGCAAGTGGAAACCAAATCTACTATGTTGGAGCCACAACTAATCCAGGAATTAATGAAGCAATTAGTTTCTTCCCCTTTTGTAATATCTACAGCAATCCATTATAGTGTAAATATTTATAAATGTTCATCTATATAGAACTGGTGTTGCTGATTGAACTTGAAAATGCCATGGACCTTGACCCAACTAAATCAGTCAATGTTTGGCAAAGCAATGCTCTCAATGGTAAGTTAACTACAAATATTGACATGATATACCATAATAATGTTTTGTTATTCTGTGTGTATGTACATTCTATATTGATTGATCCAGGGATATACACTTGTCTATGTTCTACTTCTTTCAATTTGTAAATGTATTTTGGATTCAAATGGCTTTCCCCATCTGTCCCCAATAGTCCTTTCTTTTTGCTTTTTGGCACCGGGAGCCCTTCTCCATCCTCCATATCCTTAGCCTTGGCTTACATGTGAGGAAGTGACATTGTGCTACTTCTCTTTATCTATGAAGCAGCCATGATTTGGGTGATTGCTTTGACACCAAGAAGGTTTTTTTAGTGCTTGTGAGGGTTCCCCTAGGGGCTGAAATTGAGGAATGAGCAGTTTGTGCCTCTCAGGTGAGTTTTTTGGCTATCTGTAAAGTTGGCAGCCTTCTAACAGGCCAGCAATGTACGAGACATTCTTCCCACTGACCAACACACTAATATACTGTGAGCTATGGATATATTATTAATAGAAGGGGTTCCCTGAAGACCTGAAAGGTTAATCAATAGTTCCCCTATTTTAAAAAGGTGGAAAAACACCGCTCTAGCCCCATCCACCTAAAAGCTATGTGCCAGGATGCTGTGCTAAGAATGCAGATAAAATAGGTGCATGGGAACCGAACAACCCCCCATTTCTAAGATAACCTTCTAGAGAAGCATTTTCGACCAGTAGGCCATGGTTTCTATGGGTTCCTTCCTCACCTCTCATTTTTCTCCCATAGGTAGACAGGAGCTTGAACTCGTTTTGGTTAGAAGCATGGATTCTGCTCATCCATGAAGACTTCTACTATTATAGCCATTACCTGAAACTGGTTAAAACTGTATTTATTCATATTTTAAATACTTTTTTTTTTAAAATAAAAAAGTATGCAAAAAAAGTTTCTCATCCTCAAAAAAGCAATTATTGACATTTAACATAGAAAAAATTGTTAATGCATCCACATCACTTGTCACCTTGGCTCCATCTGAATCTGCGTACCGCACGTCCTGCTGTCTACAGCTCAGCGGGAATCACAATTTGGCACATAGTTAAAAGCGATAGGTTTCAAAGAACGCCTTATTATCCACTCTAACAGATTTTGTGTGATGCCGACAGACATTTTTCATTATGTTGCATGCAGGATTGGGGTAAAGAAAAGCAGTCATGACCTAAAATGTACTTTGTTTTCACCAAAATTCACTCTGTGGCTTTTACCTTCAAAGAATTGACCTAAAGCACTGTTTTTACTTAGGACCTTTCTGAGCCTTCTAAATTTTGTGCAATTCAGTTTATGATTTACTTTTTTTCTAAAGAGATCACATTTACAATCTCCCTATGAATTGTTGTTTGTCAAAATGATGCCCATCTGGCACACTTCCCTCATTAAATCTGATCTTCACTCTTTCCTTCATTAATTCTGCCCTTTGGCTTTCTCTTTAATAATTCTGCCCTCTGGCCTCCTCTTAATTAAGTCTGCCCTCCAGCCTTCCCTTGGTTAAAGGGGGAACTAACCTGTGGTATACCGACCTGTCCCCATTACATAACGGGAGCTGCCATTGTCTTCTTTCTTCTTTTCCTTGTTGCTATCTTCAATGATCTTGATTGGCCGGGCCAGGATAATGTAACTCCTGCACCATTCATTCCTGAAAACCGGAGGGGAAGCTGGGTTGTGCCAGATATCCCAGCAACAAACTTTGTGCTTCTTCTGCACATTCAGCATTTTGAAGGAAGAAGCAAGAAATCAGGCAGGCAAGAAAGCTTATTGGAGAAGGGACATCGCTTGTCCCTTTCTACACTAAAGCCCGGTCTGGTTATAAATGTTGAACTTTAGTTGTGCTTTAAATCTGCTCTCAGACCATTGTTTTAAAAAATCTGCCCCCCAGCCTTCCCTTCATTAAATTTGCCCCCTGGCCCTCCCTTTATTAAATTGCCCTCCAGCCTCCCTTCTAATAAATCTGTAACCAGACAGGGGCTTTATTTCAGAAAGAGACAGGCAATATCCCTTTTGCAATAAAACCTGGTCTGCAGATTTTTAAAGTGGAAGCCCGTTTTACAATTAAATTGTATTTTAATGGACATTAATGATATCTTGTATATTTGATTTAAAATCTTGTTATGGTATACAACTGGGAAATATAAAAGCATATTTTGTGTTATATACAACAAACATTTAACTGCTAATTATTATTATCTCATTTAGTTACATACAGTCCTATGCAAGCCTTATCATACACGTAAAAAAGCCCAGCCTTTGGGTGAAACGCGTCGGGTTCTCTACAAAAAACAGCTGCACCCCCTACTCTGAGACCAAAAAACCTACCGACCTACCTACCTGAATTCCCAAAAAGTTTTACTAGCTTGTGCTGTAATATAAGGAGTTCTTTGTATAGTGCCAATTAGTGGCCTGATTAAAGATTTAATTATGTAATATGTCTGATTTTCAACCTTCACGTAATCTGTTTCAACTTTTTTGCCCGAAAAAAACCTCTGTTTTCTTTACATATCCGGAATCCTTGTTTCAATAAATCTGCCCTCCAGCCTCCCTTTATTAAATCTCCCTACTGGCCTCCCCTTTATTAAATCTGCCCTCCAGCCTACCCTCCATTAAATCTGCCTTCTAACCTTCCCTTTTTTTAAATCTGTCCTCCAGTCCTATCTTATAAATATGCCCCTCTGCCTCCCCTTCATTAATTCTTCCCCTAGGCCTCCCCTTTTTTAAATCTCCCTCCCTGCCTCCCTTTAATTATATATGCCCCCCAGCCTCTTGTTAATTAAATCTGCCCTGCAGTCTTTCCTTTATTAAACCCCCCCCCCCAGCCTCCCTTTATTTATATCTGCACCCCCAACTCCCCTCCATTAAATCTGTTCCTTGGCCTCCCCTTTATAAAAGAGGTTCCAGTCCTCACTACATCCAACAAAAAGTCAGAGCTGGGATTTTTGGCACAGTAAAGTGTTGCACTGCGGTGACCATGCGTCCTGCCCCATCACATTCGTTACACATGTGCATTATTTCCAATCAGACTGTCACAGCCGAGTCACAGTACAGAAAAGAACAAAGCCGGCTCTCTCTTTGATATATGCACTTTGAGGAAGGTACGCGTGTCACTAATCTGGAAGACATTCTATTACAGGAATTAATAGCTTTAAAACTCATTTTCTGTTAGATCTATCGTAATCATTGAAGAGGGAAGCAATATAATTTGGTTGAAGATTCAAGGATAACTGCGGTTCAGAAACTTTCATTTCACCTTGTCGTGGAAAGTGAGGGTTTTAAGTCATTTTACACGAGCATGTAAAAAAATAAAAAATAAAAAAAGCTTTTAAATTACTGAGTCTGAAAATGATATCATTACAAAGTCATATGATTAAAAAAATGCCATTTTTATGAGTTCTCCCTAAAAGTTCTCCTTTTTTGTCCTATTCAATAAAGAGTTTTATTATTACAACTACTTCAAGATATATTTTGGTAAAATCGGAGTGCAGTGCCAAACCAAGACCAGCTCAGTCTAGAATGTGATTTCCTAAACAGTTACCCCCCAAAAAAGTAACTTACTTATTTGTTGAGATAAGTAAGAGAGAATATTTTGTCAACATTACCTGGAGATCTGTTGGTGACAATCAAATATGAAATTTGGCAAAATTAGTAATGTTATATATTGTGCTCATCCTAAGAATTCATTTATCTTTGAAGGTTGATCACATTTAACTAGACAATCGTGTAATGTTGACGACATTTGTAGCCAATCCAAGCTGCTTCCTCGGTTCTACTAGTGTAGGGAATCCCCCAGCATTTATATCCACAAAGCACAAACATTTTAATCCAGTCATCATGAAATGTGACACAGCAGATGATGATTGTCCAAGACACAGGTTCCAAACACAAGGCCCGGGGGCCAAATCTGGCCCATCTGGCCATCTTGTGTGGCCCGCAGTGACTGTGCTGTGTCCAAGCGCCTGACATTTGCAGGCAGGAGGACCCGATCCCAAAAAGCTAGGTAGAAGCAGGGCAGTCCCCACAAGTGCCTGACCGCGCTGCAGGCAGGAGGACCCCAGTTGCTTCTTCACACTCCCACCAAGATCCAGCACTAAGCACGGCTGTGTCAGAGTCCCGATCCTGCTGCCAGTAGTATGTTGCTGCTGCTCCAGGTATGAAATCTCAATGGGATGGTACATTAGCAATGTCTCCAGACTCCGAGACACCGGCCTCCATCTCAGCAAAGTCAGTGGCTCCCCTCACATAGACCAGGATAGGTCTTGTACACCGACATCAGAAAAAGCTGCTAAGAACAAAAAAGCAATCACTCCCAAAATGTCCAAAAGGTTGATGAAGAGGGGAGACAATTTAATGAAAGATAGGAAAGCTGTTCATGCTTCACGAAGACAAGCAAGTTCTTATTTTCAGAACATGATTAATGCACGAGGGTGGCGTGTGATATGGTGTCTCAGGGTGAGGAAAGATCTATACTTTTACTAAGACTATGTATCTTAATAAAAAGTTTGACCCTCAACTTAGCCTATGTTTTAGATTTCTGCTCCTTATGTGATTTGAGTTTGACACCGCTGGTCTAGGATCAGGAGGTGTGAAATTTGTAGACCTACCCTGTTTTAGTAACATGATTCCATCATTGGTGTCAGGAAGTCTGCATAGGTGTCAACCCTTCAAATTACTTGACTGAAGGTGTGGAGTGTAGTCAAAACTCCAGGGAAGAGATGGTAAAACAACTCTATAGAAGGCAGACAGATGGTGTGGAAGGCCCCCATCCCAGTTTAGAGATTGTTGTTCTAATTTACCCCAAAGTGTGGGGACAAACCTGGAAGAGAACAAGTCTTAAAAATTTTTTATATGATATAACATTGCCAGATCAAGAGGTTTGAAATCCATAGAACCACACTGTTCTATTACCATAATAAATCCATGTTGGTTTCAGGAAGTCTGCATTGATGGTAAACCTTCCAATGGCATGGCTGAAGCTGTGAAGAGTTGTCAGAACTCCAGGGGAGAGACGGTGAAATGACTTTATAGGTAGAAGACAAATGGTTTCGTCTTTCCCTTTATCCCTGTTGGGAGATGATTGTTCTAATTTGATTCGGCCTACACAGTCATGCAGGAACAAAGAAGGGCCTTCCCGAAACGGTTGTAATGAAGTTTGAAATGTTTGTATATGATGTAACACTACAAGGAATCACCAGAACTCAATCCTTTGAAGGGATATCCACACATTTGGACATAATATAGGGTTGACTAACTAAATGAGTTTAGTCTGTTTTCTAATCAAAGTGAACAATCACCATGCAAATTTTTGCCTATTCTTGTAATGAGAGTTTCACCTCATTCCCTTACCAAAGGAAAAATTCACTTTCCTAAGTGAACAGCATGTAATACTTTAGTAATCCAACCCCAACGTGTTCTACACGTTACTTCTGTGCCCCTATTACAGTCTTAAAATGTGAAAATTGGCACAAGTGCATTTAGATTCAGAGGAGAATTGTCCACGTCACCATTGATGAGCATTTTAAATGTAATTTCATAATGAAGTATGATAAGAATTGATTGGATTCCCCAAAGTGACTATAAGTGTGATAGACTTCTCTGCTACTTTCCCTTCTGGGGAAAGAGAGATTTAATACATGTAATGAACTTCCCCAAAATATCTTAATTAGCACTGATAGTTTTTCTTGTTGCAGAGTTTAATTTCAGAATCGTTTGTCATAACATATTGGCTGCTAGTAATCGAGGGTTCAAAATGTTGTTTCGTCAATAAGCTCAACACGGATATTTGATTTTCAGTGAAGGTGTAATGCAAAACTTGACATTATTATTTCATTACAGCCGTACTTATAGAGAACACTGAAGAAATGACATCAATCCCAGGGCATGCAGGAACTGATACTGGAATCACCCCAATATTGTCACAAATACATTATTTCAACCCTCTACCCCAGTGTTCTACCCTCAACCAGGTTTCTCCAGAGTTTGCCCGGGATTGCACAATAACATAGTAGGTTGAAAAAAGACATAAGTCCATCAAGTTCAACCACTAAATAAACATATCCCAGTTATAAAACCCTATAGACATAGCTAAACCAGAGGATGGCAAAAAAAACCCTGGTACAATTTTCTCCAACAGGGGAAAAAATTCCTTCCTGATTCCATTAAACAATCGGATGTTCCCTGGATCAACAGTCTCTGTTATCTTTACTTTAAAGTTTTAATCCCCAGTTATATTCTGTGCTTCTAGAATATCATCCAGTTTTTCCTTAAAGCAATCTAAAGTAGTTGCTGAAACTACTTCCTGAGGGAGCCGATTCCACATTTTCACAGACCTTACAGTGAAGAATCCCTTCCTTATCCCGAGCTTAAACTTCTTTTCCTCCAGACGCAAAGAGCGCCCCCTTGTGCTTTGTAATGATCTCAAAGTGAAAAATTGAGAAGAGATTTCTCTATATGGACCATTTATATATTTAAACAGGGTGATCATATCCCCCCTTATACGTCTCTTCTCAAGGTAGAATAGATTCAGTTCAGCTAATCTCTCCTCATAGCTGAGCTCCTCCATTCCTTTTATTAGTTTAGTTGTCCTTCTCTGCACTCTCTCCAATCCCACAATGTCCTTTTTGTGAACTGGTGCCCAAAACTGGACTGCATATTCCAGATGTGGTGTGACCAATGCTTTGTACAGGGGCAGGATTATGTCTCCATCTCTGCAGTCTATTCCTCTTTTATTACAAGAAAGTACTTTACTAGCTTTAGATATTGCAGCTTGGCATTGCATGCTGTTATTAAGTCTATGATCTAGCAGAACCCCCAGATCCGTCTCCACTTCTGACTCCCCCAAATGTATTCCCCCTAGACAGTATGAAGCATGCATGTTGTTAGCTCCCAAGTGCATAATTTTACATTTATCTATATTAAATGCCATTTGCCACTTGGCCGCCCAATCACACAGTACATCCAGGTCTGCTTGTAGATTATAGACATCCTGTATGGACTTTATATCATTTATGAAGATGTTATACAGTAAGGAGCGGTCTGTGGGGTGTCAAATGCTTTAGCAAAGTCCAAGTACACTATACTATACTGCTACTCCACTGTCCACCTGTTACATAGTTTGGTGTCATCTGCAAACACAGAAATTCTACTTTTATTCCCAAACTCTATATAATTTATAAAGATGTTACACTGTAAAGGTCCCAACACTGAACCCTGGGATACACCGCTAATAACCTTAGACCATTCAGAGTATAAATCAATAATTACAACTCTCTGGATGCCATCGTTAAGCCAGTTCTCTATCCATTTACAGATTGACTTTTCAAAAGCTTTTGACCCTAACTTAAATATTACCCATCTGTGGGGTACAGTGACAAATGCTTTAGCAATTTTTAAAATGATTTATTAAAGCTCTCCAAGAATGGAGAGGATACACTTTCAGCAGTGAAGCTGGGTGATCTAGCAAACCTGAAATGGATCTGGTCTAGGAGTTTAAAAAATTGGATAACAAATAATAAATGACTTTTAAGAAATCTATTCCAGGTTTACTGGATCACTCAGCTTCACTGATGAAAGTGTATCTTCTCCAGCCTTGAAGAGCTTAAATAAATGAGCCCCATTGTAATTAGAGAGAGGTGGGACTTTGACACGATGTGTCTGATTTCCAAAACAGAAAGAGACTATCATTAGAGTACCGGGGTGATCAAGCAAACCTAAAATAGATTTCTTAAACATCAATTGCAATTAGCTGGTAAATGTTTTTAATCCTGGACCAGGTCAATTCTAGGTTTGCTGGATTACCCATGTTCTCCCTTGATGGTCTATCTTTTCCAGTCTTGGAGAGCTTTAATAAATGTGGCCATATGTGACAGTGTGACAGTGATAAAGACTGAGGACACCTTGTGGTGAAGAAGAGGTACTGTAGAAGACAGCTCTGGATTAATGAAGGTATTGCAATCAAAGCCTTCTTTTTAGAAAGCCCAAGGTGGAATAAACAAATCTAAAAAATAAAACAAATCTAAAAAACCTAGAGATGTGCTGAGTTAACTTTATTTTAAAGTGTATCTGAACTTAAAAACAAAAATGCATTATTATACAGGGTGCCATTCCTTAGATGTGGTGGTTGCATTCAGTAGCACAGTTCTTAGCCTAGGGGGACCACTCACCTTTCTGTATCAGGACAACCAAAACAAGACAGACTACCCAACCCCTCTCACATTATCAATCATGTAGGAATTGGGTACACACATAAAGCCATGCATCATGACACTTTCCTGCGATGAACAGACATAAGATAATGGTCATAAAATATATCCACTCCATGGTTGTTGTAATTTATATACACCAGCAGAGTGCCCTCTAATGAGTTCTTAACACAAACCAGGGCCACTGTTAGGGAGACAAGGGATGCTTCTGTACTGGGTCCCAACCAAAATAGTTTGACTTTCACAATACTGAAACTTATGGACATGGGAGATGGGGACAAGGAAGTTTACTTATCTCTGATCCAAGTTGGAATCAACTCCAATTGGAACTATCCGACCACCACAAATAAAGGCCGAGACTAATAATTGGGTTTGGCTACCAGTTAAGATGTGGACCGAGAAAAGGAGGCTGTATCCTACCCAAGGGGTTGGCTCCACAACCCAAGGCAATTGGCCAACACTAGTAAAAATGTGGAGATTTTAGTTCCATTTCTATCTCTCAATTATTTCCTGCCCCATTGTTTATCCAATCCTTATTTCATTATGGTAGGGTCTAAATAAAAATGAATTCTTCCTAATACCATGACATGACAATGACCATCTGTTGCAACGTTGGATAGACCCAACAACTCGCTGACCTCCAGTGTAGAAGCAATATTATTTGTTATGAAATGTGATGCTTCCAGCAAAAAACTGACCTTAGGACCCCCATACCAGTTCCATAATACAATGTTGGTCCCCCAAAAAATGGCAGCCTTTGGTAATTGAAATATGTATTATCTTTGGTTTGGCAAATCCTAATTCAGATAAACTATCTATTAACATTCCTCCATCTGTCCATTGAATTCATTCTCGCTCATTGTTCATATTTATTTTTGGCTGTTGTACATGTAAGTATTCTCTTGGCTCCATCCTTTGTATTATCCCAACATGTCCTTTGTTGATATTTCATACCTTTTGTAAGTGAATAGAAGTGTTTGACCTGTTCTGCCAGGCACACGACATTCATACATTACTGCAAGTTTATAAAATTAAAAGATGGAGCTGTAAGTGGCCACGCGGGGATCCCGCAGTGTATTAAGCTCAACCTTTACATCTGCAAAGTACAAACAAAACTGCCGGGGAAGCTGCGTGCTGGGGCCTGCAAATAATTTGGAGCTGCTGTGAGAGACAATAAAAAAGACAATATCAGGAAGTAGCAAACTATTCACCTGGGACGATCTCCGAGCATCAGCAAGAAGCTACAAAGAAATAATCCAGGTGAAGAGGAACGCGTGAGACGCGGCGCCATGTGCCAGGAATCGTAATGCAGCCGAACCCTAATGGAGTACAATGGAGGGAAGGAATGTCAAATATCCAACACATCCAGTGATTTATTGTTTATTTTGGTTGAAAATAAAAGGTCAACTTCCAATATAAAATAATATTAAGAAATATTACAAATAAAAACATTACCTAATATTATACATGATATACAATTATATAATTCATAACAATTTATGTACCAGAGCGGCTTTCATTCCAATGCTCCCTACAGTCACACACTATTGTTATACATTTATATAGCTCTGACATATACCGCAGTGCTGTACAGAGAACACTGAGCCAGGTAAATCAGTCTCTGGGCTCAGGAACTGATACTCTAATGTCCCCCCACATCCGCACACTATAAGTACACAGTTTTGCCTCTCAGGTTCCTTAGTCCTGCTGAGCTTTGGAGCAGACCTGATTTTTGCTGAAGTTTAAGCTTTATTTGCCGTTTTTGCCGCCCCCCAAACACGCCCACCATCCTGTGAATGGACAGTAACAAAAGAAGTGGTATACTAATGAGCTTATTGGTCTATCACACAGTTCTTTCCTACTATCAGCCTTTTCTTTGCACTGTAGCACAACTCATTGGCTTGGCTTGTGTAATGGGGAATGCAAGATGCTGATATCAGGTCAGATTCGGGCGATTATATTCCTAGTAATACAAATAAAATAATAATTAAGATATATTTACAAATTACAAAACTGCATTAATTTGGATCTTTTTATCAGTTCGGCTTTAAGCTCATCCAGCTTTTTCCCTGAAATATAGTTCTTGGTTGACTATTAAAAATTCCCCTTTCTTCCTCACTTACGGCCACCTCAAGTATGACATTTATGATGACAGCAATTCGATATTATTTTCTAGACCGCAATACGCATTATTTGTTATCCCGTGTCATCTTGACGTTGCAGATTTACACACCTCGGAATAATTTATTGCCGGCGGTATGAAGCGGGTGGAATGTCTGTTTCGCAGACGGTTGCTTCTTAGAAATGTTATACCTATGCTGATGCCAAGGTCATATTGGTCTTTCTTTATTTCTAAAGGTCGGCCTGACAAAGGAGAAGATCAGCGGAGAATCAATGAATCTCTCCGCTCTCCCGAGCCCTATAAATCCCGATGACATTGGTGATCATGGCTTTAAATTCTCCTGCATCGAGACTTCATTCTTTCTTGGTCAAAGTAAACTTTACACAGCAGATGGGGAAAAAAAAGAAACTTTTCTAAGATAACAGAGCTGACGGGAACCCCGCTAAGGTAGACAACGGAATATTCCGAAATGCCGTTGATTCGCCTGAAAAGTGAAAGTGTATGGAAGCCCTGACAATGAACTTGCTTTGCCTTCCTCTGGATCAACTATGTCAATAGGGTTTATCTGGGATATGTTTATTTCCCTAGAGGTTAAAATTGATGGACTTTTTCTTTTTTACTAACTTTTTTAAATAACTAACTTCTCTTATTAGCCCTCAATTTATTAAAGCTCTCCAAGGCTTTAGAGGATACACTTTCATCAGCGAACGTGGGTGATCAAGCAAACCTGGTAAATTGTTTTGCAAATAGCAAATGACTTTGAAAAAGTCCATTCCAGGTTTCCAATATCACCCAGCTTGACTGATGAAGGTGTATATTCTCCAGTCTTGGAGAGCTTTAATAAATCAGGCCCTTTGGCTCATCTTTTCTTTTCTCTTTTTTTGTTAAATACACTATTGGAAGAAGTTTGGTAAATCTGTTCAATAGACACAAAATAGAAGCTAAGTCCTATAGGAAAAGTTATACGGATATTACCCTTGAATTATTATTATTAATATTTTAATTATTAAATTATGTTATTATTATAATTTTTATTATATGATTATTAAACAGGATTTATATAGCGCCAACATATTATGCAGCGCTGTACATTAAATAGGGATGGCATTAAACATTAAAAAATCCTAAAGGATTTATATTAAAAAAAAATGTTTCCTATTTTGAATAAGTGTGCATTCATTTAATCTGTGTAGAGGCTACTGGTGGTTTTCACTATTTCTGGCTGAACACTAGAGGGCAGCAGAGTGGCCGCTATGTCAGCTTCCTGTCTATAGGAAACTCCATGTCCCATGATTTCTTGCATTGTGTATCATGGATCGGGGTGTTACACTTGTAGTCTTGGGATTCTGTAATACAATGGGTTGGCTACAAATTAAGCATTAGTATCTATTAGTGAATCAAAGTTTAGCTGGTAAAATAGTTAATTGCAAAGTCAATATTTAGTATTACAATCACAACTTTTGGGGATGTCATTTGTGGGAACATGTTCCCAGTGAAAAAAAAATAAATGATGTAGTTATGTTCCATAAAAATACGTTTTCCTGACCACATTTTGACTTTGATTCACTCGCTTTGAAGGAATATACTTTATCATGAAAATACATTTCTCCATTTCCCTCGTTCTAATATATTACCCTGCGTTACGGTAATGCATGGTCATGTTTACCGCATGTTACCATCACCGTCATAATCATCCCTTGAAGAGCCTCTCAGTGACTATAAAAGAAAATGCTTTTCAATCTCGGCTGTACATATTTTATTTGATCTGACTTGCAGAAATTGCCACGTAAAGATGTTGTGTCAGAAATCCTTTATATTTATCATATGGAAGCTGAGCAGAAAGATTGTTATTTCCTGAATGTGAGAGCAGAGATTGTGGAATGATGATATTAAACGTATTTATGGAATTATATATTTCCGGCGATGGGAGATTGTAAAGCAGATGATAGCAGCAGTCAAACTCTGCGTAAAATGTCCGCGACCTTGAAAGCAGCAGAGCAACCCTAACAGGTGCTTAGGATGTGCCGAAAATACGCTGAGAGTCCCAGGTACGAGAATAACAATAAAATACATAATGATTGGCAGAGATTTATAAAATGTCAGTGAGCACTGCAATGCTTTATGAGCCAGAAATTCCTCTAAAACCATAAAAATGTCATTAAAAGGCCACTCCGGGCAGTGATTGATTTCCTTCTGATATCCAGGAATCACCACTTGTGAACAGATGAGTAAATTGTGTCTTGTCCTAGGTGACAATAGTAAGGTCACCTGATCATTGGTCTGAGCATGATATAACGGCACGTGACTCAGTATGCATAAGCATGTGCATTTCTGCATGTACACATGAGCATGGCACACATACACAAATGCTTTGTGCCCATGATGGTGCCAAATGGGATATTTGAATGCTTCCATTTCACTTCTCAATTTTTGAGTGGTCTTTTATCTTGTTCTGTGATTGACCTGACCGGTGACCTGTGATTGGTCAGGGAAGACTTGAACCTGACCCTTGACCTCCTCTTTTGATTACCCTTGGTTTTGGCTCTTGGATCCTGACCTTTGAATCTGACCTCGGGTCGCTACCTTGCCATGCTCCAATGATCTCCTTGTTCTATTCCTGCCACCAACCTCAACATGTCTCCTGACTCTGCTTCTGTTTGCCACTTTGTACTTCTCAAGGCCGCCATTGCCAATTGTAGCCTTTACTTGACCTGCATCTGCTTCCTGACCTTTGCTGCTTCCTCCTTTCAGCCTGGTGACTCGTCATTGGCACACATGCTCCTCCAGTGCCCATGTGCATTCATCTTTATTCTAGGTTCACCCAGAATAAAAGGCATGAGTTGCTTCCCTTACCAAATGGGGCATCTAACAGGTATGTGATAGGAAGCATGTTGGGGCAACAGAACATCTTTCCCTCTCCCCCTCCTAAAGGGACAAAATAAGTTCTTTGTTGGGCATTACTTTATAGCCTAATTCCACCAAGCCCATTCAGAAGTTCCTATTCATCCCACGCTTATAGATATATGCTATTCTCCAGACAAGAAGTGCTGGAAAATCTTCCCAGCTTGGGCACTGGCACCTTAGCCAAAAACAACATTATAGCTAGTGTTAGAATTCAACCTCCCTGTAGCTCCAACCATGGCAGGGCTTAAAGTGCAACTCCATGCTGCTTAAAGTAACCCCAGCAGTCCCCACCCAGCTGCTTAGAGAATACTTACCTAGTCCCTTCTTCCCCTGCAGTTATCACGCTCCATCTCTTTCCAATATTATAGGAGGACCCTATCCTGTCCTTCTACATTGCAGGATTGCCGGTTCTGCGTTTCATATGATAATACGGAAGAGCTGCAATCAGCAGACCAACAGGCACACAGAAGGAATAAAAACGGGAACTTTAGTAATTACTCCCACCACTACCAAACCAACATATAACCCATTCAGTATGGAAGGGGTAATCCTGATCACGGCTTGGATTATTTTAAAGACTGGATTTGGACTTTAAACTTGTCAACAAGGATCCGCAGATCCACCAACATTTTTTATTTTGTTTTCTATGTCATAATCCCATATTCACTGAATGAATTGCCAATAGCAATGCACATCTTATGTTGATAATGATGCATACTTTTCAGGTACCTAATGAGACCACAGACATAATAAACAAACATTATTTTATTTCATCTTAATAAAATCTTTATAAACAATAAATGAATCAAAACCACACTGTGAGTACAATACGCTAGACCAAAATCCATTTTCAACCGTATCAATATATTCTCCTTTTATTATCCAACATGTTTCACAGAATAAACGCTTCTTCTTCAGGGATATTACAGGAGGGTGAATTTTATGACATTTAATCATTGTATCCACCTTAAACACTTTAAAGCACGTTTCCACTTGGTGTCTTGATTGCCATTATACTGGTCAGACCACAGGTGGGAGCAGCTATTTTTTTAGACCCAAACTTGAAACAGAACTTCCACTCGATCATTACATTAATGTAATCCCTTGAGAATGATCTTTGATCAATAAAGCAGATCTTGTAGATGCTATTCTCAAACTCTTTTCATATGACAAATGTGGATATAAGAATAAAAGTGAGTGAGTACAATGATTAAATGTCATAATATTCCCGCTCCTGTTATATTCCTGAAGAAGCAGTGTTAATTCTGCGAAATGTGTCGAAAAATGGAAAAAAAGGGAATATGTTGATATGATTGAAGATGGAATTTCGTGTGAAGCATTGTGTTTTTGATTCATATATTGTTTGTGAGGATTTTAATTGCATTATATAAAATAATGTTAATTTCATATGTTTTTAGTCTCATTATGTGGCCGAAAAGGTCCTCAAGGAGAAATGTATGTTTAACAAGTGTATAGGACATGGCACGAAAAATATACAATCCAATTAAAATTATATTGTATTGGAAATGATGAACACTTTCCATGATATAAGACACTCCTGTATAGAAAGATTAACAATATAATAAATATAAATATAAATGAATATGATACCGTGTACCATGTGATACCATTTGTTACCATTTGTTGTGATTCACTACAGTACAGATGTGTTGGTTTAATATGTTAGGGTACCATTAACACATAAATGGCACCACAATATATTACCAATCACACTTGAGTTAGAAATAAATGTAATTTGAAATAAAATTCACCCTAAATTACCATGGTACCTGCATTGCTGCATATTAAGGTAACACATGTTATGGCAACACTGCAAATAGTGGGCGCTCCATTGGACCTCATTACTAGTTTGTGTCAGATCAATTGATTGACCTTGTGTAACAATTTGGTGATTTTTGCGGCATTATGTATCCATCGTTTTGTGCAATCATTATATTTTGGCAATGTAACTCCTCTCCTATTCTGCAATTTCAATGGGTGGTGCTGTGCTGAGCTAAGAGAAGGTGTGGAATTAATCCTAGATTTTTGCCCATCGGTGTGATTTGGTTTTTCATGAAATTCCACCCAATGTGGAAACCAAATGCCAGAATATAGAGCCACTAGAGGTCTCAGGATGAGGAGTTAGGGAAAATCTTTTTATGTCTTTGCATACATTATACATTTCAGTGGTTTTCCCCTTGGACACCCATGAATAATAAATGCATTGCAGTACATATGTACAGGTTCTCTTTGTCTTTTCCCCATCCTTTGCCATTCCAAGATGTTTCGGCTCCGGACTCGCAGAAGAACGAGGCACTTGTGATTTTAATTAGTGGCATTTATTGAGGTGGAACAAAAGCTGCAGCCCCAGATGTTCAGATTTAGCAATACAGATGTTAATTAAGGTGATTAGAGCAGCAGAACCGCCTCAGGAAGAGGAATTTTGTGATGGTTGTAAATTGAACAAGTAACATCTAGCTTGGATGCTCAAAGACTTCGCTCCCCACACGCCATGACAACTAAATGATATTATTTATTACAACGGTGAAATGATTTTAAAGTGGAACTGGAGGTAAATAGATAAATACACAATGAATGCACATGTGTGCAATGTCTCAAATTGTAGCTCTGCTCAGCCAGTATGGTAATCTAGGTTTCCTGCCAGACAGAAAAGTCAGGTTAGTGACCACACTCCATTGCAGCTAAAGCAACACAACTTGGACAAAGGCTGTAAGTGGATGGTGAAGCACTGTGGTCATACCTGTATGTTCTTCTCCTTTCAGCAAGCCAGCAGTGTTAATTGGGCAAAGGAATGGAATAAATCCCTGATAGGCCTAACATTATTTTGATTTCCTGCATTCTGTACAGTTCTGCTTTTTCTTTCCTGAGCAGAAAGTGAAGGAGAAGTCTTTTTTATGGACATCTTGAGAGTAATAAATTGTGGAGACAAGTTGTAAACCCTCCACCTGTTCCAGTTAAAGAAATGTAATTTAATTTTCTATTTTTTCATTAAATGGACAGGAAGGTAGACCCAACCTCACTTCCTGGTCAGAAGGTCCTAAAATAGGTGAGAAGTGGGAGGATCTTTCCTCACTTCCTGTTCTGATACCACCATAGAGCAGGAAGTGGCCAGATATTATCTCATAAATCTCATTAGGCTAATGTTATCTAATTTTCCAGTCTGTTTTACATCTGAACAGACGGGAAGTGGACCAAATCTTCTGTTATTTCCTTTTATGCCTGGTTGGTTGGAATACATGTGGAAGGTTCCTTTTGGTACCTCAAATTCTAAAGGAATTGCTGATCTTTCAAGGAGTTTGTTGCCCTGAGTGAGGAGTAACAAAAACGAAATGTCCTTAAAGTACTCAAAACCCATCAATTAAAGGAAGCACCAACTCAACTTCTTTGTGGGCACCCTACTGGCGTCTACCAATACACCGAGGACAAGTCCACATCGCCAAATCTAAAGTCCTGAAAAAGTGTTTTACCTGAAATGTGTGTACTCCTCTCACACCGAAATAACACTTGTCTCCTTGTGCATGTCATCCAAGAAGGTAGGAAAAATTAATGATAGATTCCTACTTCCTCTTCCATGACCTATTGCTTGAACAGGAAGTGAGCAGATTGTTTCCCACTTCCTGTTCTGACACCTACCAAATAGGCAGGAAGAAGACAGAGTTTCTCTCTCCTCCTGTTCTGATGGACACCTGTCAACTATACAGGGATTGGGCTTATGTTAACAAGATTCTCCTTGACATCCTCCAATGGACAAGAAGTTTGGTGAAATTGAAGAGATTTATTCTAGTGCCTCATTTGTAACCCATCAAATATACATTAAGCAGATTGTCCCTCCTGTTCTGGGACATGCCAAATTGGCAGAAAGTGGACAGACTTGCTCTCTCTTCCTGTTGTATAGAAAACCTGCCAAGTACAAAGGAACTAGGGTAATGTTACCCAACTTCCTCTTGACTTCCACCAATGGACAAAAAGTTTGGTGAAATTGAGAGGATTTATTCTAGCGTCCTGCTCTGTAACCCATCAATAAAAGACAGGAAGAGAGCAGATCTTCTTTCACTTCCTGCTCTGAGATCCACCAAATAAACAGGAAGTGGACAGACTTTTTCTCTCTTGTCCTGTTCTGTTGGACACCAGTAAACTACACAAGAATTAGGCTAAAGTTACTCAACTTCAAGTTGACATCCACCAATAGACAGGAAAATTGAAAAAATCGGAAGATTTTTTTCTAATTTACTTTTCTGCAACTTATCAAATAGACAGGAAGTGAACAGTTCTTCCTTCACTTCTTGTTTTGACCCCTGCTAAATAAGCAGAAAGCGTACAAACTCTCTCTCTCTTCTTGTTCTGTTGGATACCAATCAACTACAACAGATTTAGGCTAATTTTACCCAACTTCCCATTGACATCCACCAATGGACTGGAAGTTAGGTGAAATTGAGAAGATTTTTTATAAAGTTCTGTTCTGTAACTCTTCAAATAGACAGGAAGTGAGCAAATATTTCTCCACTTCTTGTTCTGACACCTGCCAAATAGACAGGAAGTGGACAAGCTTTCTCTCTTTTTTTGTTTTGTTTTTTGGACACCAGCCAATTAAAAATCAATTAGGATAAATTTTCCTGACTTCCTGCTCTAACTGACATCCATTAATGGACAGGAAGTTAAGTGAAATTCCTTTAGCTGGATCAGCAATGGAAAAACTAATAGAAGTTCTGCCCCTTTTACATAATATAATTATAACAAATCCTGATGTTACTATTTATCACAACAGTCTATACAACATTCTGATTTATTAACCACTTTCCAGAAAAGCGTATTTCCCCCTTTGAAGTCGATTCCCACAGAATTTTACGAACTCTTAAAAGTTTGAATGAAATTTTTTTAACATATGTGAAGTTAATTTTCTTAAGTAGTTCAGTAACAGTTCCTCTTAGACATGCGCTTACCTTAATTGCACGCATAAATCATAATCTAACATAAGTGGTGATTTAATGCGGGATACATTGAGATTCAGCCAGACGCCTACCAATTACACCAAGCGCCTTCCATAACAGCCGAACGTAGAAAATTTAATTCAAAGCTTGATTACTGAAACACTTGGCAATTTGAGAACATTGATTAGTCATTTAAGATGATGAAACAAAGATGGATGTTAAACATGCAATCCTACATTAAAAAGTATAGAATCGAAGTGGGAGGGGGGACAAAAAAATATTTAATAAAGGTGTGATTGGAAGACTTAATTATTGGTGGAGTGGTTAGATGGGGACACTGTGCTTAAATCTATAGTGTGGTGGCATTTTAATTTAAGAAACTATGCAAATAAAATGTTTTGAAATACCACAGAATGAAAACCTAATTAATATATACCGATCATTTATATATGGACTGGGGGCTTAGAGTTAAGCTGCGTACAAGGGAAGGGGAGAGCGCGCAGCAGGGTGCCGCTCCGTCGCTCTCCCCCTCCCCTCTCCATAGAGCATGAACGGTGCTGTATGTACAGCATCGTTC
>NC_092869.1:46481906-46541887 GCF_032062135.1 Pyxicephalus adspersus | reverse complement strand
GTGTGTACAATATCTACGAACGATCGTGTCGTTAACTCTATGTGCAGGATCGGTGCTATACGATCGTTCATATATATCGTGCAGGAACGTTCGTCGTTCGTTTTCCAACGATAATAATTGGAAGTGTGTATGTAGCTTTAGCATGAGGTTATGCTCAGCTATCCAATCATGTGCAATCAATAAATTATAATCAACCTGATCAGTTTGCTAAGTGAACATCCTATATTACAGTATATGTTCATCCCCCCCCCCAACTCCATCTTCCCGAAAAAGGTTCTACCATGTGTTGACAGCTATTTATTTAAATTCCCTTACACATCATTTCATGGTGGTTAGAAGGACGTCAAATGCATCAGGCAATAAATTCTAAATGATCTCAGAAGCACCTCAAACCAACGTCATTAGCAAAACCCCAAAACCCGTTGTCTACCACTCCTTCCTTCATTGGTGACATGGTAGAACACGTGATCAACCTGCTTCCTATTGGCATGGCTTGGTCCTATTAGACAATCTCTGGGTCCAAGCAATATCACATGACCAAGCACATGGTGTTATTGTTCCCCCTCACATCCCTGTGTTTAATAGTTGCTCTGATGGCATAAGGGTTTCTGAAAGAGTCCATGCATGGTTGGGATAATGGGTCATTATGTCTCTTTTGAGGAAACTCTGTTGCTTTGTCCTACACAGGAAAAGTAAAGCAATGAGTCAGACTTTAAAATATTTGTAATGGTTTAATTAGCTTTTCTCTGTAGAAGAACAGAGCCGTGGGGTAATTATCAACTTTCAAGACTGGGAGGTCAACTCTGGCATGGTGATATCATTGAAGTTGCCTGTGAAGAAAGTGTTGGGTAACCTCACTTCTGGGGTTGATGGTCTCCAGGGTTTCTCATTGGTATAGATGAAATTAGAGAGTGATCCTGTGTAGGTTTGACTCAAACTTCCAAGGCACTTTAGATAAAATGAAAAAACATAACTTTTAATTTCCAAATTTAAAAATTCATACAGTTTAAAATTACATATAAAAGACATTTTTGTCACAATAGCAGTCTCATTAAGTTTCGTCGCGTTTCGTAGAAGTATCTGCTTCCTCAGGAAACAGTTGCTGAGACCTATTAAATACAGATACATATTTTGAAATAATGGTACAAATTTGAAGATGTTGATATTGGTTTTTGAAATTTATATTAATTGTATTCAATAGGTCGGGTCGAAACTTAATGAGGCTGCTATTGTGACAAAAATGTCTTTTATATGTAATTTTAAACTGTATGAATTTTAAATTTGGAAATTAAAAGTTACGTTTTTTATTTTATCTGAAGTGCCTTAAAAGTCCCCTCTTGTACTTTGAGATGGTTTTGGATATTATATTCTGGGATGTGGCAATTATGTTAATAAGTCTATCTACCATTTTGCCTGATGATACTTTGTGGCTTGACTCAAACTTCTGCCATTGGCTCATTCTTTTAAACCCATGTGGACATTTGAGTGGTCACAATTTGAAGGGTTGGCAACAATAAATATCTTCTGGTCAATGTTTACCTTGCCAACCTCTTAATAGGATCTTCTGTTAACCATCAGGCCTAATGAATGTCCACCAAAGTGTTTTCACATTTTTTTTACAGACTTTTTTTTTGGCCATTTTCCAACACGTTTGTTTTATTATGAATATGCAATTTTACATTTACAGACATCCTTCTAGGTTCAGCCTTCTTAGGGTAAACCTTCCCATTTCTGAGGCGATAGTAAAACATTAATGGAAACCTAACAGCCATGAAACAGACCGAGTCGGAACAGCAGGAGAACATTCTTCCAGGAAAACAGTGAAATCAGACTGCACACAAACTCTGGAGATTCTGTCTTTGCCCTGCATCTCATTCTTATATTGTTGTCGGGGTGAGGAGGATGAAATTGTCCCGTTGTTCCTTCATTTATTTGCAGATAACAGAACCAGTTTCCTTCCCTTTTGATTCTGCACAATTCAAGCGTGAAATGTCAGCCATGTCCAACATGTTCCATATTTCAAGGTTTCTCTGATTGTTTTGGACATTCAAATGAACTTTTTTCTTTATTGTAAAATGTATTGAAATAACATTTATACTTCCATAGTGCAGAGCTGGGTTCAAATGATAATTTGTAGCTGGGAGCTAGAATACATGAAACATTCTGAGATATCAGGCTAATGTGTGTCAATACACATTACAACCCAACATTTGGAATAATCTATTCCGATAGACCTGTACTGGCAGAAGGGGTCCATGCTAGATGATATACCCTCCCCTATTTGTTCTTGGTTTTATCTGTAAATTGGTTTTGGTTTTACCTATGGCTACTGAACAGTGAATAGAAATGCCATGAATCAAATTCAAATAGGGGTTGCTACGAGCACAACACAGAATACTAACCATTCCATGATTGTAGGACAGTCAATCAGCCAGTGTGGTGTTGATATTACAATTTTGTGATCCATAGTCAGATTACATCCATTACACCACAATTTTGAATTTCACTTCACTTTCTGTCTCAGAGACAATATTCAACACCATATACAAAACTTTTTCCTTTATGGGACTGTACAGCTTTGGATAGATAATATTTTACATGTTAATCCAACCAGTTAGGTTGACATGCTATTAATCTATGACATAACTGAAGATCTAAAGGTTTATGTTCAACCACATTGGACCATGCATTGTCAGCGTGATGGACCTTTCTAGATGATTGAGTATAATTAAACACCCATGTTAGTCCACTAGTGATGTATATCGACAAGGCATCTCTCAACTTTAGGAACATGATCCTTATTTCTAAAGATGAACATGCCTGGGTTGTTTTTTCACGTTTCCATACCCTGTCAAGTCAAATCTAATGTTTACCAAATGCCTGGTTGGCAAGCTAAACATCATATGTGAGTCCATTATAAAGATACAACTACAAGCCAATGGGAATGCTGCCCACTGTGCAACTTAAAAAACTGGGTCTCAGTCAACGTTTACCATGGTAAGCAATAGTCACCAGGACAAACAGAAGAGTGAATATCAAAAAAAAACTTGGCAAAAGATCTAACCCTTCTCTAATTTAATCAAAACCAAAAATGATTTGTATATATGTTCTTACAATAGGTGTAGCATTTATGGGTGTTTTTGTGGTTTTGTCAGCTTACAGAGCTTCTCAATGGCACTTTATCCTCTATAGATATCTTTTCCAACCGGAGATTAAAATGGGTTGACTTTGGGAGAACTACTAAATTCTTCCAGCATAGAGGCTACACCCAACCCATCCACCTGAGCCACCTGGCCTCAGGCTGCAACTCCCTGGCCCGGTGCTCTAAAGCTATCCTCAATTTCTGCCTTAGGAGAGGGATGAAGTGCCTGGCCCACCAATTCCTTCCAAGACACTTCCAGTCTGGATCCCAACTAAAATGCTGCAAATCTGTATTGACACAATTATATTTCGCTCTATCCAGACCCTTTCATTTTCTTCCCGGGTGAAATTGAGCTACATGATGCCAAATACCCTCCTGAAGTTGTAATCAGATATTTCATTCTACTACAATATGTATATATACATGAGAGAGAGACCTTGCCACTTTAAGGGGCCAGTAGTTCCCATCCTCATTTATTCTCTAATTCCTAAAGTTAAAAGTGCAGATTTCTTTTTTTATTTCCCGTAGGGCCCGAGGAATTTCACATCTGCCATTTCATATCTGTGAAAGTAGAGAAAGTAGTTTGCTGTGTTTTTAACACCCTGAACCTTTAAGTAGAGTGCGGTATTAATAATGAATATATTCATTTCTCCGTCTTCTTTCAATATGATTACATGATGAATGAATAGCTCACTTCTAAGTAACGTTGCTTTCGTGCAGCAGAATTCTGTTATTTTTAGATGCCGCAGAGAATTGTCCACAATGCTCGGTGATATCTTGTTTCCTTCATCTACTTCTGAGTAACTTCATTTATTGAATAGAGTTTCTGTTGGCATTCCTACATTCTGGTTCAGATTTCTTTTTTTCTTGTACATTTTTAGTACAAAGTATTTCCATGATTAGAACACAATTATGATGCATCAAAACAGCAGGGAGCACAAAGTGATTTCCTATTGCTTTCTTCTAGTCGATTGTAACCTGGGCAATTTAGGACCCCTAAATGGGACCAGAGAGTCAATGGGCCAATGCGTGTTTCAGTGATATACAACGCGTGCAAGCCTATGGCTATACATTTGGTTGTGTAAGTCCTAGTTTCATGGTGGTCCTATCACTTTCCAGCATGATGCTGCCTATTTTAAATTAGCCAAAGGCCTATTGTCATCATTGGCTTGCGGTAGTTTGGTGATTGAGGTATGTTGGGGATATTTCCTTGTGTGATTTCTTTGAAGTTACCTACAAATCAGAATTCACGAATGCCTTACAATAGAAATCCCATTCTATTTTAAACAAAACTGGAGTTACACAAGTGGGACTATCAATAACTTTTCAAGTCTGTATGAATAAGTTCCTGACATCTTGCACAGAGGGTGCACAACAAAAATGGTCCCGTGGCACTCCAAGGTCCAGTCTATGATCCATAAAGTTAGACACCAACATGACATTTTGGGAAGCCCCATCTTCTTGTTACATCCTTGGATCCATTCAGCTCTTGCTATTCTTCCAGGCTACTGGCTCATCTCTCCCGCATCAGCCTTCTGTGTCCTCACCTCCCTTTGGCTATTCAAGTGCAGTGATACATGTGCAACAAGGAGATTTGCTGGCTTTGGAGAATAGGCCAAATTAGGAGGCAATGCTTCTGCACAAATGAAAAGGGAAGAAAATTTAAACAAGGCACAACTTTTTGGCTGGTGTTCTACTTTAAGATCATTGCAAATTATTATGGGCTTCTATTCACCTGGAGAATTTGAGATTTAACCTCCAAAAGCTTCTTCGCTGTGCAAGCTGTACAAATGTGGAATGGGCTTCCATAGGAGCTAATTTGTTAAAGCAGCCAATTCTGAACTTTTTTAAAATGCACAAAATTTACCTGGCTGTAATATTTACAAAAAAATATCACATTAAATTGTTGATCCATTGAGTATTTGATTGCCTTGCAGGATCAAGAGTGATTTTTCATTTTATTTGCATTTCCTATTTCCTGCAGGGTTGTATGGGAGCCAGCTGTTAAATATTTTTTTTCTTATTGCCTATTGGTTGAATTGGATGGCTGTGTCATTATTTTAACCTAACTATGGAATTATAATAAACTTTTTAGCTTTGTGCAGCTTTAACAAGCACATTGTATAGAGTTCTGTGGTGTCACCGCAGGTTCCAATCCATCTACAGCTCCACAAGCCTCCTATACAACACATTCAAGGCGACGGCCTAAATCCCCATATAGCGACATTAAATACCTTATTACAAAGCCCTCTAATCACCGACTATTGTAACAGAAGCTTAATTCGCTAAATGACTCTTGTTCTAGTGAACCGTATGAATCATCCATTTTAATTAGCGTATAGGTACAGAAATGTTTTTCCATTTTTCCGGAAATGTTGAATTGGGCTAATTAGCATAAACTGTCCATGAACGAACGCCTCTAATAGTGTTTTTATACAACGTTAGCACAACATGACCTGTACAACAGCTTAAAATACTCTGCAAAAAAAATAAAGGCGTATTATTAGCTTCCTAAGATTTTTTTCTAGGACACTTCTGATTATTAAACATAGTTTAACCAACTCTGGCAAAGTGAATCTTTCAAATGAAACATAAATTGCAGTACTTATGGGAAAGCTAAACCTTACATGACCCAAGTAGCTTGGATGTTCACATTCACCCATCATAACCATCTATTTTCACCTTTACCTTAACCTCTACTCTTCCTCCATCCTTTTTTTTGATCTCCAATGAACACACATTGGTTGAGCCAGGAACAAACATCGGGCGATGACAATTGTACTGTATCACACTTCTCTTTTCCATGGATCAGCCATTTGGAGGCATTAATTCTCGTTCATTTACAAATGTTTGATAGTTGATAGACATTCTATATTTAAATATGCTCTTTTAGAAACTTTTCACAATATATGCAATCTCCTGGATAACAACAAGCAATATCCACTATAACCCCCTGTTTGAAGGAAATCACTTCAAAAGATACCCCCTCCATGGATTCCATTCAGCCTCGGATTGGAAACCATTGGAACACAAGTCGGTCTTTCTACACTACCATTTCACACCCATTTAAGGTGACTTTTTGGTCTTAGTTCTTTTATTCTCATCCATTGCTGTACAAGAATATATATATATATATATATATATATAATATCTTTTTTCATTTATAGAGCACTGGTCTATATCCCATACACCGTCCCTGAAGAAACGTTTATCTGTGAAACTCGTTGGACCTGTATGTTGCAAATATACATAGAACTTATTATCCTTTGATGAAACTTATAATCAAACATTCCACGGAATTTATGTACATGGATTATGTTATACTCTTATACTGACTATGAATTTGTAATTCAGAGAGAATAAATTGTTTTTCTGTTTTCGATCTGTTGCTGAAACTTCTTTTTTTTTCACTTTGTTGAAGATTTTATATGTTTGTTGATAGATCCAGGTCACAGATTGCAGATGGAAGTCAGCAATGAAAACCCCGATCTTTGTTGGCATATAGGGTTCAGATGGTATCTGAGGTTACTGGAATTGTTTCCCGGGTGCTGTGTGGGGTAATAGACAATAGGTTACTATGCAAAGGAATAGACCCTTTCTATGTCTATTTATTCCTGTATTCTATTTCTTTTCCTTTAAATAAAATTAGTGAGACTCATTTGAGAAGCAGCAATCTGGGTGAGCAGGTTATGGTTGGATATGATAGCAACAACCTTCTTTTATTCTGTGCAGTTCACTTTAAGTGCATGAAGATGAAATCTATATATATATTTAAGTTTATGTTTTGGAAAACTTTTGCAAAGTTTGGCAGACAGATTTCTTTAAAATAATAACAGGGAGCACCACAAGTTTTGTAAAGGAGTTTAGCAGACGCTCTCGATGGTTTAGTAAAAGCAGGAAAAAATCTTCTGCCCTTTTATGATGTTTGAATTCATAAAGACAACGGGGCTTCAAGATAGGTGAGATCATGTGAGGGAGACAAACTCAAAGGATTGATCCTGCACACCTGCTAAAATCCCAGAAGCTTTGACATCCAGTGACCCGTTCCTTTCTTATTCATTACCGCTTCAAAACCGCACATTTCTTTGTCATGTCTAAACAATGTAACTTTAAATTGACATGCCTGAATGTCTACCCAACAACGGTTCATTATAAAGTTTACTTTTCTTCCAGAAACACTGTGAAGTTGTTCAGAAGCTTTGGTTGTAATAGTTAACAGGAGCAAAAAGCACACACACTCGCAGTGCATAGCCCAAATAAAGGAATATTTTTTACTCCTATTCATTCTTTTTTAGGTGTGTTTTACCTTTTAGTACTACGAGCTGGTACTGGGCTATAAATACATACAATGGCAACCTTGTGATATATCTGACGTTGGTTTACTATGATAGCACCCAATCTTAATCCTAATTTAAATCCCTACTCCACCCTCTTGCTTCTCCTGTCCTCTACCCTCTTTTATTTTATTTTGTTTTTTGCTTCCCTCTTTCTGAAATCTTCTGATTGCTCCAGAGCATCCAGGGTCCACTTTTCTTCATTCTTTTTTAGGTAGACCCTAAATGACATTGAGAACTTGATGCTATGATGTCAGCACCATTTTCTGCAACATAACATAACATAACGTAAGTGAACGGTATTGTGGGGATATACCTCGGGGTTAGGGACCATGATGCCTTGCACTTACTGGAAGTGATTGTTTGACATTGAACTTTACTGAACCCATAAAAGTATATTAAAGTCCATGTGCATATATATATATATATATATATATATATATATATATATACCGTCTTTTTCGGGAATATAAGACGCACCCAATTTTAAAGGAGGAAAATCTAGAAAAAAAAGATTCTGAAAGATTGTTCCCCTTCTGATCACTCATGTGCCATTCAAATTCCCTTTCTGATCAATACACACACACAGAGAGAGAGAAAGAGATGTAATTTCTTTTTTTTAGATGATCCACCAGTTTGGCTCAAAATTGATATGATTTCCCCATGTGAAAGAACTGAGTATTTTGTAGGGGCAGCCCTAGAAGCAAAAGCATCAGGGGAGTTCCACTATTAATGAGATCCCAGGTCGGTATATCTGCTGTGTCCGTTATGCGGACTTCCTACCATCCCTGCACGGGGATTCTGGGTACCTACAGCCGCTGTGCTCGATAAAAGGAGCTTAGACCATCTCTGGGATGAGTTCCCTGGTCTGCACACCTGGTGTACCCATTATGAAGAGTTCCCACTATTTCTGTGCTGAGTTCCCAAATTTGCACACCTGCTGTGCCCACTATGAAGGGTTTACATCATTCCAGGGTTAAGTTCCTAGGTCTCTACAGCTGTTGTGCCCATTATGAGGGGTTTCCACTATCTATCTAATTTACATTGGGAAGAGGAGCTCACATTTGACGAGCAACCATAGCTAGAGGTCTACTTTAATGTTTAATTGTACCTGTACATGGTGTTCTTCATCATGGTGGGCAGTTCGGAATGCAATAGAGAATTTTGTTCATGTTAATCACTGTCAATATTTTTAATATTCTCATATGAACCCAGACTGCCTTGAAGACAGACCCCATGGGGTATATCTATGACAGCTTGAGCTCAAGAGAAGTGGGTTGAGCAAAACTTGGTGTCATCCAACCTGGAAGAAAAGCCCTGTGGAGGACAGCATAGTAAGTTTGAGGTTGGGCTTAAACTTTAAATTATTGTTATATCACACTATTACATTATCTATGTACTGATTCCCGTGTCTATACACCTGCTGTGCACATTTTGAGGACTCCCTGCCATTCCTACACTTCCTAGGTCCCCACACCCACTGTGTCCTATATAAGGAGCTCCAACAATCTCTGTGTAGATTTCGGTATGTATATCTGATGTTCCAATTATAAAAGCCCCCCACCATATCTGTGCTGAATTCCCAGGTCTGTACCCCTGCCATGCCCATTGTGAAGGGTTCACATCATTCCTTTGTTAAGTTCCCAGGTCTCTACACCCTCTATGCTCATTATTAGGGGCTTCCACTATCCCTGTGCTGTTTTACTGTGTCTATACACCTGCTGTACCCATTATGAAGGGTACCCATTACTTCTGCTGAGCTTTCTATTCATGCCATAATAGTAAAAGTAACAAGAGGACTCCTGGATGGAAAGTGCTCTTAGCTGGAACCCTTTGTGTGTTGTGATAAGTAACAATAAGAAATAATACAGGTACATTTTTCTATGTACTGACTTATGTTGACAACCCATTTAAAATGAATGAGCTTCCTTGGAGCAACGTGCAAGCCACCTGCTTGAACCATCTGCTGAGGCTTGCTATAATTCTCATGCATGCTTCTCCTCTTACCAATTCTCTTCAGTAAACAGAGCCTTTATGAAGGGCCATCCCCAACGTGTTGGCCTTTACCCGTTGAATACACTCAACTGAAAATGTAATAAATCATGTTGTACTCATGCTTTACTCGGTATAGAGCTTTGTCTTTCTTCAATTATGATTATGATGAAAGTAATGGATGGAATAAAGACCAGGGATGTTTTTGGTCAATGGTCAATTAAGTAAACATGATTTAATATATAAAACAAACTGTAATATACATATAATAAAACAGTAATTTAAAGTTTAAGTCCAACTTCAAACTCACTATGCTGTCCTCCACACGGCTTTTCTTCCAGGTTGGATGACACCAAGTTTTGCTCAACCTACTTCTTTTGAGCTCAGGCTGTCATAGATATACCCCATGGGGTCTGTCTTTAAGGAAGTCTGGGTTAATATTAGAATTATTAAAAATATTGACACTGATTGACATAAACAATATTCTCCATTGCATTCAGAACTGCCCACCATGATGAAGAACACCATGTACAGGTAAAAATAAACATTAAAGTAGACTTCTAGCTATGGTTGCTTGTCAAATGTGAGCTCCTCTCCCCAATGTAAACTTCTGAAAAGAATTGAAAGAAAATTGTGAGATGCACAGCACAGTACAGGGAGTGTCATGAGATCTGGGCTACTCGGCATTCTCCATGGTCTTACCTGACCAATCATTTGGTCACCCGTTCTTATACATTGCAGGCGAAAGTTAGGCAAAAGGTAAGTATATTAAATAACTAGGAAGGGGCCCACACAAATTAAGCAGGCCTCGCATTTTTTGATACAACATCCAATTGATAAAAAGGTTTGGGGGGGTTGGGAGGGAGGTGCTGCAACGGGTGGAAAAATGAAAATAAGATGACTGATGATTGTACTACCTGGAGTTTAAGATATGTTTATAATACTGCTAATATGAATAATTACAATGTTAACTTCTCATCATACTTTGCACTCCAAAAATCAGACAAATAATGGATGAAAAACAGAAACAATCAGTTTCAAGTGCATTGCACAGTGCCATCTCTGTAATGTGTAGAGGAAAGAGTGGCATGTTAGTCTATGGGGGTGAGGGGAAAGATTTTTTGATGGGAGTGCTGTAGGAAAAGGCATTTAAGGCGTTGGGGGAAACAGAGATCGAGGAGGAACCCTACCATTGAGGTAAAGACAGAAGAAGGAGGCACGAAGGTTCTTCTGAGCAAGCTCAAAGGGGGGTAGAAGCACAGGAAGCTTTCTGTTTAGTACGCACTTGCAATTGCTGTCACCTGAAATGATGATTCCTAATTGTTTTACCTGTCTCCTGAAGGTTGAGGACAAGCTTGAGGCACCCCATTGTGTTAAAATCAAATTTCTGCTGGATCATCATAAACAATCATTTTGGCAATGAAAATCAGGAGTATGTATGGGCCCTGGGAATAATTAAATCATTCTTTGCCTACAATCCAGTACATTTTCTTATCAACATTCCCATTTATAACTCTCCTCCCAGATGGTCATTAGTAATCCAACATGGCAGATCATAATGACTACCGCAGGGATGACACCTATATCACCACTAGATTTTTACTGAGAAAATAATGAACAATCGTTACTGATTATGAAAATCAATAGTACAGACCCATAGAGCGCATGATGGACATATTAACATCATTCTTTGACTTTGTACTTGTGTTGTAATCTTTCTTTCCAGAATTCCAATTTATAATTCTGTTCTCTGAATGGGTCTTAGATGAACATTATTAATCCAACATGGCGGATCTTTAGTGACCACCTCAATGACATCAGAAGACACCTGTAATAACATATGATTTTTCCCAAGATAATAATAAAAAATCTATTTTGGAAAAATAACATTGTACTTTAGCTAAGTACATTTGTTCCCATCTTTCTTACAAGAGTTCCCATTTATATTTCTGCTCCCTACGATGATCTTGGATGGTCATTAGTAATCCAACATGGTGGATCAATAATAACCACCTCAAGGATGGCAGAGGACACTTGTGAGAACATAGATTTTTCCTGAAGCGATCATGAGCAATTGTTTTGGGGTAATGAAAATCTAAAGTGTGTAAGATCCCTTTCTAAGATCCACTATCTATGCACTTTCTAATTGCCCTCAGCCGTTCATAATTAATCCAACATGGTGGATCATTAAGGGACAACAACAGGTTTTCCTGGCATAATCATGAACAATTGATCCTGGCGATGAAACTCCAAAATGTGTACAGACACTTATGCATGATAGGAGTAATAACTTAATTCTTTGGCTACGTACTTGTAATCTCTCTTTTCATAATTCCCATTTATATTCTGTTCCTGTTAGGCTTTGGTCCAGCACCTACGCTCACCAGAAGTCAGTCCCCCAATCTAGCTCGGCACCCTTCGCCTATAGCAAGTCTCCAGTAAGAGTAGAAACAAAGCAGAGTCAGGGTCACAGGTTGGTCCAGGGAGCATACAATCTGAGGCTTAAGAAAAAGGAAGAATTAGCAACAGTAAATCCAATAAATAAACACACCAGCATCAGGTCAGCCGGCTTATTGCTAAAACAGACAACTGGTGACTGGTGGCAGAAAGGCTATAAAGTCCTTGCAGCCAATAGCAGGACGGAATGAAGCCAGGAACTGCCCCTAAATTCCCCCTCAGCTGTGCACAGTCTCAGAGTATGTGCTGGGGATGCCGAAAAGGTATATTTTAGGCTGCACGGCTAAAGAAAAGTGGGGGCTGCGAGCTGCTGAGCTGAGGGATGACAACTAACTCTCCGATCCCTTGCTGCTGCAACCGGCACCACCGGAGAGAATAAACAAAGCGCGATATACTGTGGTGGAGCAAAGCTCAGGACCGGCCAAATAAGTGTCTCCTAACAGCTCCTTAACAGGTTCTCTGATAATTAATAAAACCCAAAATGGCCGCTCATTAATGGCCATCCCAGGGACATCAGACGACACTTATACTAACGCTAGATTTTACCCTAGATAATCACAAACAAATCTAAAGTGTGTCTGGCACCCTAGAAGTGCATGCTGGGAATAATTACTTTTCTCTTTGCCTACATACTGTGTTTTATTCTTTCTTGTCCACATTTATAAGCTCGCTCACTAACTGCTCTGTTGAATTCTATGTTGAGTGCAGCAAGAGAACATGTTGTACAAAGCATGTCCACTTCTTTTCTAAATTTGTTAATTTGGGATCACTTGGGAGCCAGAGCCTCAACGAAACGATTAACATACAAAATTCTTACATATGACTAATTGTGATTTCTGACAGTGGTGCCTACGGAAAGCAAGACCTACACTCACAATTTTTTTAGAGCTCGAATAACAGAAGTGAAGTATCAGCTTCGTGCCAGGTCACCATGGAAACAGAAAACTTTTTTTTCCCGTTTTTATGCAAAAATAATGTTATTTCAAATCTAGTCTCTGCCAGCTGCTAAAAGCTCCAAATATATCACGTATGGAACTTTAAAGACTAGTCGGCAAGGACAAAAAGTTCAAAGGCTCGGATTATCAAAAGATTCTTTACTTCCAGCTTTGTAATCTTTAAAAAACGTTTTCGATTGGTTGAAAATAAGAGTTTTCAGGATAGTATTACTCAACTCGCCGATGTTCTGATTGGCTAATAGGAGATATTTTGGATTGAATGGAGGCAACCAAAATAAACAGAGCCTGGTTTCCAAGATATTGCACAAGATAGTAGGAGATGAAATATTAAACAGTGAAGTAAATGGAATGGGAATGAGGGGTGAGATATAACTGGGACAAATGTCCTACAACATATTCACACACATATAGCACCTATCCTTGTTCCTCTCCATTGCCTGTAGCATTTGGCTCTTTAGTATAAAGTTATTATTACCTTTTATTATTGTATTATTACCTACCCTGTCCCTGAATGTAGCTATCATAGTCATAATATTCTAAGGCCAGATGTTTAGGGGGAAGCCAATTATCCCGCCAGCATGTTTTTGGAATGTGGAAGGAAACATTGCTCATAGCAAACTCCATGAAGATACTGAGGCCAAGATCTGAACCTGGAACCCCAGTGTCCACCTAAAAAATTGGACTTAGAATGTTACATGGCTACAGTAGAAACATTTGGTTGTGGATCCCCCTGAAGGTTGGTGATAATATATAGGCAAGAGTATTGGCCACTGAACCACCGCATAGTTCACCAAGTTACAAGAGCACACAGGGCACCTCAAAATGCACTTAAAAATTATTCAGAGCATTTACTAGATTTAGAAACTAACTCTGAGCTCACGCCTCCCATCCCCAGTGCTCCTCCTGGTTATTAGGTTCCTCCATAACAAATTATCCTTTGTTAAATATTCTGTAGTTAACTCATATCTGAGGAGTTCAAGCTTTCCCATATGACACTTAAGGTCTTCCTCAAATCTTTCTCTAAATAGTCATTCTAAATGATGCAAAGAGCACTCGGTGCTTATTTCTGCATCATTGCCTTTGGGTACTGAAGAGTTGCCCCCTCAGAGGTGGGACCATGTTGTCTTGGTTTGGCAGTGAGTGCTTGGTCTTCTGGTTGTATGCTGCTGGGTGTTACCTGTTCAATGAGATCTTCAGATGAAGTCCTCTTCATACCTTCCCGTAGTGGTGATTCTCAATGAGCATAGAGCAGACAGTGCTCATTTCTGCATCATTACACTGTGAGTTTTGGGCACTGTAGTATTGCCCCTCAGGGACAGGTCCACCTATCCTGAACAGTATGTGTTCTGTATTTTGAATTGAAGGAAGGGTGGTCGCTAATATCTGAAATCTTCAGACAGTTACATGACACACAATGTCCTTTTCAAATCTTCTTCCAGTTTTAGTTAGTTCTCAAGGATGCAGAAAGCAATCAGTGTTCATTTCATCAGCATCATTACACCGTATGTTTTCCTCAGGGGCGGGTCCATGTTATCCTGAACTCATAATATGTATTTTGTATTTTAATTACAAAGGGTTGTAGCTATTATCTGAAGCGTTCTGACCAGTCACATGGCCACACAAAGTCCTCGCCAAGTTTTCTTTCAATTTTGGACAGTTCTCAAGGATTCAGAAAGCAGTCAATGCTCATTTTCTGCATCAATACACTGTAAATTCAGAATTTTCTAAATACGCCCCTCTGGGGCGGGTTCATATTGTCCTAAACTAACAGTATTTACGCATTCTACTAGGTTCAATAATTCTAGGCATAAATACATTTTGTGAAACTACAAAATGGAAGGGAATTGGAAAATTTAGAGTTGGAGATGAGGTAAGGATTATGGCAAGAGTTTCCTTTTCTAATGTTCTGCTGGGGGGGTTTTCATAAACAACTCCATGCTTTGAGCAGATCCAGAATTATACTTCCATGTCTACATATATATATTTATTAATCTAGCTCTATTAGACAGTAACAAAAGTTAAAAACAAAATCCCCATTATTTCTATTGTCGGTTATTTTTATTTCCTCATCTACTTTTAGGCTGTGCTCAGATATATTTATTGTAGCAATGTCTGCCTTCTAAAAGTGCCTGCAGAATGTAATTTAATCAGAACATTTACTAGGTTAGGATTTAAAGAATCCTAAACAATTATTCTGCCATCCCTTGGAAAAAAAAGTCCTTAAAACGTGGTTTTAAAATAAAAGCTGGGGTTTAAAAATGAGATATTCTTATTTGGTTTGCTGTAATTGCATCAGCTTGCTGGGATCTGAGAGCGCTCCTTGTAAAGCTTTCATAAAGTTTATCATTTTCTTTATGCCGCGGTCGGTTTCGCTTTCCCGTACAATGTGTGATAGATCGAGCTCCATTATGTTACCACAACAAAGCCGTTACACCTCCCAATCACAATAAATCCTGCCTTTTACTAGAGATGAGTATTATACTGCTCCCATCGCATTCTAGTTAGTGGGAAATGTAAAATCTAAGGTAATGGAGAACAACGAAAAAACAACACGTGTTGATTTTCAGAGCGCCATTCGCAAATCCTGATTATGTCATAAAGAAATGGTAAAGAGATTCCTTGCGGGAAAATTACCGACATAGTGCCCGGGGTTAAAAATGTGATTTTCCTAAGAGAACCAGTCTTGTTTGGGTTTCTGCAAGGATCTGGAGATCTTAGCAGATCTAGCCACATGATAATGTCATTTCAGAAGGCTACGTACACAAGCGCAATAATTGTCGTTGGAAATGAACGATTAAAGACTAATTGTCCGATAATCGTTAACAAAAAAGTGCACAACGAGGAATGTCACTGGAATGAACTACCATCCCCGGCGGATCTGATTGTTCGCTATCTATGTGTGTACAGTCATTCAGTGATGGTGGATTGTTCTGTAATACACTTTCTCCGATACTCGTCACTTCCTGCATTGTTCAAATGATCGTATCTAGTGTGTGTACATTATTGGTGGATTATATTTGAACGATCGTTCCAAATAATCGTGATTAATCGTTGATCTGTCATTAATCGTTCGTTTAATAACAATAATTATTGCACGTGTGTACGTAGTCCATTTAGACCTGTAGCTTTTATTGAGGAATGAAAATGGTCCTGATATGAAGGTCTCATTTGAAGAACTTCCTGACATGACCATTGGTGACGACTACAAGCCAGTGTTTTTCAACCAGGGGTCCGCAGAACCATAGGGTTCCTCCAGAGGTTGCTGGGGGTTCTTTTAGCAATGAGCAGTTTGTGCCTCTCAGGTCAGTGTAAATGACCCCAATGATCTTTTTGGCTATCTGTAAGGGTGACATTCTTCCCACTGACCACCACACTAATGTACTGTGAGCTTTAAATATAATAATTATAGAAAGGGGGCCCTGAAGATCTGAAAGCTATTCCAAGCGTTCCTCCATTTTAAGAGGGTCGAGAAAAGTTGCTACAAGCACCCATGCCTACATGTATTGTTTAGACATGGTACACCTTGTTACACCTTATCCATATAAGGTCCACTGAAATTTGACTTGTCAAAAAAATAAAGGAGCAAAATATAGCCCCTGCCCCCAAGAACGGCAAGGACTATCGTTGGTTGTGGGGGGGACGCATCCTCGCAATGTGACCCTTGTGTTGTGGAGGTCTGCAGGTCGGAAGTCTACTTGGAACACTCTTGTCTTTAAAAAAGGGGGGCCCCAGATATCCACCCCCTCACTCTGAGAAATTACCTCTTACCCGTTCCCATAAAGGGTTAAATATTCCCCAGGAAATAAGTCACCTTAAGAACAAAAATCTAGTTTTTTTCTTTTTTACAAATACTTACCTTTGCGGTTCCAGCATCCTCTTCCCAATGGCGGCACACCACTGATACCTTTGTGGAAATACCAAATTGTCTTCAGGTTGTCGGCACATCAAAGAAGTAAATGTAACATACAACCTTCCACCCTGAGAATATCACCATACATTAGGAGTGATTATTAGACTGAAGCAAAATTATTAGCAAATTATTTCTTTAGAAGCTTTATAGCCCATTCGTATTCTCTGAAATATATCTCAAATTTATTGCCAGTTTCCACGGCTGTAAGTGAATTTTATATCCGCCCTATGTGCTTTCTTGTGATGGAACCTGAGGCTGGTATTAGGAAGAAAATATTGCCAAATGAGAAAAAAAGCATTAAAAAGCTACTAAAGTTCTGCAAGAGCAAAATAGTCAAAATAATAAACATAGTAAAAAAAATGGAGAAGAGGAAAAAGAAAATATAGTGATATGATGAAAAAAGTGTATATATGTATGGAATTTACCTTTTAGGAAAAATGAGCTCCAAAGGTATTAAATCAGAACTTTACCACTTGCAGGCTGGGTGCGCTCTTGCCATAACATGGTACAACACTCTGGTTATTTGCACATTACGGTATTATATTATTCTACTCACAGCTAATGGCATCCTCAGCTAATCTTTCTGCTGGTTTGCTGTCCACAGTGCTTGCCACGGGACCGCCACTGATGTTGCAACTCCTGTTCATGTGATCAGAAGATATATTGCCTCAACACCTGAATTTCACAGCTTTCCTATATGCTTTGGTCTTGGCATCAATGAGCAGGGTGTTTACACTTCTCTTGTGTCAGGAAACTCTGCTTTTTATTAATTTCTTATTTAGGAACTTAATTTTCACCTAAACTACTAAATAGGGTCCATAACTGGAGTGGTCACCAGCAGGATGAAGGAGGTCCTGATTCTCCTATATACCGTATTTTTCGCTGTATAAGACGCCCTGGAATATAAGACGCACCCAATTTTAAAGGAGGAAAATCTAGAAAAAAAAGATTCTGAAACATTATTCCCCTTCTGATCACTCATGTGCCATTCATACATTATTCCCCTTCTGATCACTCATGTGCCATTCATACCGGTATTCCCCTTCTGATCACTCATGTGCCATTGATTGTCCCCTTCTGATCACTCTGTGCCATTCAAATTCCCCTTCTGATCACTCTGTGCCATTCAAATTCCCCTTCTGATCACTCTGTGCCGTTCAAATTCCCCTTCTGATCACTCTGTGCTGTTCATATTCCCCTTCTGTTCACTTACCTTTTTTTCCACTGTACGGCCGGGTAACTTCGTTAGGGCAGGGATCAGCAGCGTGCTTCCTGGTTCAGAATCGCGGGGGCGAGTGTGCCGGCTTCTTAGTTTTAGTTTGGCTCTGCACTGCAGCCAGGAGGAGACACACGCTGCAGCCAGCATCGAGGAGACACACACAGGATCGGCTATCGTAAGTGTAAGTGTCTTTTAATTATTTTATCAAAAGTCGGAGAAACGCAGTATTTGTCGTATAAGACGCACCAACTTTCCCCCCCCCAGTTTTGGGGAAGAAAAAGTGCGTCTTATACGGCAAAAAATACAGTAGATAGAATTGTGGGGTCACCATCACTAGAGGGGTCACCAGCAGGAGGAAGGACGTCAGGATTCCTCTATATAGATGGAATTGTGGGTCACCATCACTAGAGGGATCACCAGCAGGAGGAAGGAGGTCCTGATTCCCCTATATAGATAGAATTGTGGGGTCACCATCACTAGAGGAGTCACCAGAAGTAGGAAGGAGGTCCTGATTCCTCTAAATAGATAGAATTGGGGGGGTCACCATCACTAGAGGGGTCACGAGCAGGAGGAAGGAGGTCCTGATTTCTCTATATAGATAGAATTGTGGGGTCACCATCACTAGAGGGGTCACGAGCAGGTGGAAGGATGTCCGGATTCCTCTATATAGATAGAATTGTGGGGTCACCAACAGAAAGATGGAGGTCCTGATTCCTCTATATAGATAGAATTGTGGGGTCCTCACAACTAGAGAGGTCACCAGCAGGAGGAAGGAGATCCTGATTCGCCTATATTGACAGAATTGTGGGGTCACCATCATTAGAGGGGTCACCAGCAGGAGGAAGGAGGTCTTAGCTTACCTATATAGATAGAGTTGTGGGGTCTCCATCACTAGAGGGGATTCCTCTTTACAGATAGAATTGTAGGGTGTGTCACTAGAGGGGTCACCAGCAAGAGGCAAGAGGTCTTGATTCTCTTATACAAATAGCATTGTGGGGTCATTAGAGGGGTCACCAGTAGGAGGAAGACGGTCTCAGTTTACTTATATAGATAGAGTTGTGGGATGTATAACTAGGGAAATCACCAGCAGGAGGAAGGTGGTTCCTCATTATTTCTGAAGACTTAACAAAATGATCAAAAATAGGGAAAGATCTCAGGGAAACAACATATCAAGAAAAGCCACAGGAAATTATTATTTATCAAGAACATGACCTCTAATAACAGGAGGAAAGTTCAAAACTAACCTAAGAAAAGAATACTTTACAGAAAGATTGGGCAATGCTTGGAACAGACTTCTGGCACAGGTAGTAAATCAATGGACGAGAGGGGAATTTAAGTGTGTATTAGACCACAGATCTATACTTAAAAAGTATATACAGTAAATATATAAATATTAAAAAATCAAGATAAAAGTTAAAAAAGGGCTTGACTCAATCAGGAACCATACCTATAATTCTATGTTTCTATTTGCAAGACAAGAGGTTATCTTTATTTCCATATTTCTGTAAATTAACAATCAATTTATGATTCCTTTACAGAAACAGAAGAAAAGTAGGAATGTTTTAAAAAGGCAAATTTAATTTATGTTCCTTTTTGCAGAATTAACATACATTACATTTGCCATTGTAAAACACCCGTACTTTTCTTCTGTTTTCTTTTCTCCTACTATTACTAACATTGATGTGAGTGGGGTGTTGCAAACCATAAATCTATGAGAATGGAGTTTATATCCCTACGTTTCCTTATTCCCTTTACAGTTTGGAACTTGTTTCCGTACTTTTGTCTGAAATAACTGGATCAACCTTAAAAGGGAACAAAAAAGGAAACATTTGAAAAAAGAATTGTAATCTCCTTTAAAGACACTATGAAGACCCTTCAGCATGTGGAACATCTCCGGAGGCACAGAAGGAGTTAAAATTCATAAAGTGAGTGCAGATTAGGTGGAGAAAGAGCAAACTGGAGATATTGACTCTCATTTAAAGAACAAGATTAGAAAAGCTCCTATAAATAGTGAATGAGTACAATTGGAAGCGGTAATTATTGTACTGTTTGTTCAGGTTATTTATATGGGGACCTAGTTCATTAGTCCATTATAAATTAAATAAAAAGGCTTTGTTAGAAGGACGGAGACTTCACTTTATCTTGGATTCTTTTGAGGGCTTACTATATATCCCCAGGCAATAAAAATGCTTATATCAGGTATAAAGGGGAAAATAATTTATGGTAAATGAGGATCTGTAAACCGGCAGGCATCTTTTGTATTTCCACCAATGTTTTAGGTTTAATTGTTTTTTGTGATCACATTAAATTTACAGCTTGGTCACCAAACCATCACCAGCCTGGATTTCTTTGGACAGTTTGAAAAATGGAACTGATGTAATTGATGTTGTGTTATCATAGATGTATTATTAGAAATGTTTTATTTAGTTGACTGTGACTAATAAAGCTTTGTATTGTTTTCTACATTTCTTAGGCTTTTTGGAAATTGCCAAACAAACTCCTACTCAGCACTTCTTACCTTTGGGTAAAAGCTTTATCCAATATTCACCACCAGCCTACTTAACTGACATTGGGGGTCTATTACAGCCTACTGTCTCTTGACCTTGTGATAGCAAGCTTTAAATGTAGTTTGCCCCCTCAATCCCTGTTGAAGTTAGATAGGGATTGAAGAAAAGCCACAACATGCATTGGTGGGCACTTTGTTCATTTATCTCTGGAAGAGTTGAGTGCAAAGAGAAAACATAGGACAGAAGACATGGGCCATCAGAGACTATACCATCTCTTGCCACCTAAGCTTTGTTTAAAGAACCTGGAAAGTTCACTTCAAAGGTAGTTTAAAGGCAACTTTAAGAAGAACTAAACTTAAAACTTATTAAAACCAAAAAAATACAATTACCATCAATCCCCCAGGGCAGTCCGATCCATCAGGAGGTGTCCTCCGTCGAGTCCCGCAACGTGCCGGCATCTGTGTCCGATCCAGCACCCCGGGTTGCACCTTCTTCTGCATCTTCTCCTTTTCTTCCTGTTCTTCTTCCTACATCACCTGACCCCGCTGCGAGATTGGGTGATATAAGATAGAAAAAAAACTTTTTTTGTTGTTCACCCTTTTATGTAAAGTGAAATTTCTGAGTTTAGGTACGCTTTAAAAGCAATCTGGCATCCCCACCAACATCTTTTGGTGCATGCTACAACACTGGGACTGGGCATTTGATTATATGAAAAAGACAAAATCCCCAACTAAACACTCATTTAGAAAAGATAAATAGCCAATATCTGTATCACAATCTCTATTTTATAAAACCATGTATTTTTGTAAATGGGACTTCTACTTGGCCAACTTTTTTACAACAGGGACCATTTGCATTACTCTTTGTCTTTTAGTTGACATCCTTTTCTGGCAAACATCCCCATTCTCCTTTATTTATGTTTTAGGCTTTTTTTCCCAATAATTTCCAATCACTTTTTATTGCAGGTATGTACGTACATCTTCTTGCAGCAGGAGCTGATCCCTATCTATAGCAGGAATGTATGTATGTACATTGTTTGATTAAATAGACATTAATTAGACATCTGGAATCTGAAGCTTTTTTATATAACCTTCATTGAGGAATTATTATTCAGGTAAATTGCTGTACAGCAACAGGCGTGACATGGAGAACTTCAAAAATATATTTTGTAACATCTAGCATTCACTCGAGGCGACTCATGGAAAGCTGAAAATTTCTCCGGCATTTGTTAAAAACAGCGACATTAAAAAACAAAAAGGTTAATGACACTGGATGAGCTTCACTGATATGAATGACTGCTATATAATATATATATATATATATATATATATATATATATATATATATAATTATAGAAGGGGTTCCATGAAGACCTGAAAGTTTTTTTAAAGGGTTCCCCAATGTTAAAAAGGTTGAGAAACACTGTTATAGATAATCACCAAAACACGGTTTAGACAATTCCACCATTCTGCGCAGTATGGGAAGCATAGTGACACCATGCCATCTGCTGCGTCTTACACTATTATATGGGCTCACTTGGTAGCCAGTAGGGATCTACCCTACCATCTAGACTGCCTTTTAGGGTTAAATCAAAAGAAAATGATATTTGAATAGCCCAATACAAACCCATTATAACAGTGGAGACAATTATGGCCCCCTGGCAAATGGCATGGTATTACCCGTGGCATGAAGTCTACGTGATGCCTGTTTTTTGCCAGAGCAACCCGCAAGTGTGATGGGCTGGTAACCCTTGTAGTCTCCAGGTTTCTTTGAGACATTACCAGGTCAAGGCCCCAAGGCTCTCCCCACCAAGGATGAGCGGAATAAGATGGCTTTGGTATAGAGGCAGCTGGCTAGCGAGTACAGGAAAAGTTCAGTCTCAGTAGAAGGTGAAGAGAGGTCCAGGCTGAAGAAGGTCCAGGATCAGGGCAGGCAGCATACAATTATCAGGTTCTGGACAATCAAAGGTCAGAATAGGCAGAAAACAGGCAAACAGAGTGGCGGTTGAGCCGGGGTAAATGTTAAGAAGTCTAACAAGCAGAATATTGCTGGGTAAAGTAGTGAGTAGCATGCCAAGGATTCAGCAACCTGCACCTAGAGCCAGAGAGGAATAAATAGTGCTAGCGGTCAATAGAAGAACAGGATCATGGACAGGAATTAATTCTTTTCATTGACTGCTGCACACACTCTCTAACCCCCTCCAGTTTAGCACAGTGTGCAGAGGATGCAGAGATGGACAAAGTGCATATGACTAAGGGGAGGCTGGGGATGCTGAAAGCTGCTAAACAGAAGAGTACAACTAAATACATATTCTTCAGTACATAAATCTGTGCTACACATATCTGTAACTAATCGATGAAGTGCATGCTGAAGGCACGGAGGAGGATAGAAGCAGAAAAGTCATAAACTGCTGCCTGTGTGCCAGACTTTTATTTTGGGTTATTTTCATAGTCACTACTACAAATCAGTGTTTAATGTTTTCCTACTTTAAGTCTTTTACTGGAGAATCTTTTTAAAAAAAAATGAATGTCCCGTTACAGGTTGGGGGTGGGTCCAGGCATCACACTGAGGACACCTAGCAGCAGCAAGAAGTATTGTAGGGTAAATATTTGGATTAAAACAATATTGCAGTAAAATCTGGTTTTGTTATTTCATCCTTCAGTAAGCTATTCATTTTTTTTTATGTTATTTTTTTGGCTAGAGTTTTGCTTTAATGTTTGTGACAACTGTAAATAAATATGAATTAGACAATAAAGTATGTGCATAGAACTTGACCATCAAGAGTATTTCATACAGAAATTGATGTTTTGACATATCTATGTTCTGAGACCTTTATTGCTACCAGGTTTATTGAAAAGGTCACTAAGCTCGATAGATCAACGTCAACTTTCCTCGGCTCCTGGTGCATGGTCGGCGAATTGTTAAATTGTTATTTGTCAGCTGTCTAATGTACTTTCAAAAATTGGAAAAAAGCACTTTGGGCACATTTCCTTGAAATGACATGCCAGGATGTTACATTTCTCCCATGGGTGAAAAAAAGCTTGAATATCAACGTGTAGCTATGAGTATGCCCAAACATCTTAAAGAAACATTACATGTCAATGTCATGTCTATTGAACCTGAAGGTGACTCTACCCTTTGGTGAATATTGGGTGGCCCCTGGGCCCCAGCAGCCACTAGTAGCCATGAAATAATTAAAACATAAAGAAGCTGTAACGTCACTGATCTCTAGCAGTCCCATGTAGTATGCCCCCAGTGTTTGCCACCTGCCTAACACAGGCTCTTACAATCCTCTGCACCGGCCCTCCAGAGACTTTCTGCCCCAATGCCCCTCTAATGTAGAAGTTTACAAAAGGGTGGGGAGGGTCTAGGTATTCCCTGTCTCAGTCACATGAGTTATGCTGAGGGGGTATATGGAGCATTCCAGCCTCACCAGGCTAGCAAGAAACACTTTTTATAGTCAGTGCAGTGGTCAGATATTATATTTGTAATACACAATGTCTGATATGCATACAGAGAAAAATCCTTCCAGTCGAAGTGGCGGTGAATAGGTGAATGATATTCTGCATACTTTGGGGAAAATTCAGGGTCTGGAGAGGGAGGGGGGCCTGGAGGAACATCAAACCTTCCTTTAGTGTACGTCACTTTTCAGGATGAGCAGGTATCTCTATGTACTCTCAAGATTTCACGGACCAGGCTTGTGGACCCTTTTATCAAAGTAGTTGGCCATCACACCAGTAGAAACTCAAAATGAGACACAATATGAGATTAGGCACTAGACAGTTTTGTTACAGTCAGCACTACTTATCAATTCCAGGACAGGACAGATATAATGCCCTCGGTCTTTACACAACAACCGCATACACAACCTCTACAAAGGCTACTTATCCCCATTTTCCATCATTAATACCAAACTGTAATGCACGTGGGTGTGGACCCACTGTGCCACTGACTGGGTATGCTCCGGAGGGGCGTAACTGAGCCGCTACCTGGTCTTCACTAGAGCCTCAGATGATGAGGATAGGCTTGGGCCGCAGGGTAGGTGCCAGGTGCCACTCCAAAGCAGTCCCCAGGTCAGTGGCACCTGACCAGAGGGTGGAAGCACCGAGGGGACTTACGTGGCCTGGACGGTATGGGTCAGGAGAGGCAGCAATCAAACAAAGTCCATAAACAAAATCCGAGATCAAGGGCAGGCGGTAAACAGGCAAAAGTCCATAAACAAGATCCAAGGTCAGGGTCAGGCGGCAATCAGGCAAAGTCCAAGAGTTCAGTAAACAAGATCCGGTACACAGCAAAGCAGACAGAAGAAGCATCCTTACACTAGGAGTTAGACAAGCTAAAACCATGAGATTGCTCAGGCATCTTCTTGTAGTAGGAAGCGCCTTTAAACACCTGCAGAAATCCAGCCATAAGCTGGTGAAACAGAATGAATTGCCTCATAGGTGAAAAGAGACACACCCAGGCCAGCACAAACACCAGAGCAAGTCTCCAGCAAGAAGGAAACTCCGGCATGGAACTCAGATAGCAGGGTTTCGCTACCTGCTGCCGGCGAAGTCAGTATGGCAGCAGGAGAGGAAAGAGGACCCAGCGCCCGTGCCTGCAATTAGGGGTAGAGGAGCCGGTACAGCCTGCAGGGCTAGCCTCCAGGAGACCACAAACTTATCTCTCAAGACAAAGGTCTTCAGGCTGGCCAGTACTTAACTGGTCAGCAATTTGAAGAACACACAGCAAATCCACCCTGTTTCCTATCCTAATATTTTTATATCTTTAAACATTTAGGAATACCCTCCTAGCTTTCCTACCAATTAAATCTGGTTTTCCAATGGTCGATGGCTTCTAAAGCTGCTTACCATGTAGGAATTTTACCAAATGCTTATAAGGAAGGACTGCATGCCCAATCCTCTATTCACACCAGTAAAAAAAGGTTTGTGCAGGAACATGCTTATACGCATAGCTCCTATACATGTGCAAAGATGCGTGAATCCCTTTGTGAACATTGTGCATGCCAATCTACTTGCTGGCTGGTCTTCAGTCCTGTGTGCACCTGTTGGTAGATTATTTTTTGTTGTATGCACCTAAACCATTTTGAATCAATTAGGGCAACATAAGTTGTTCCCTTACCGTGTTCTTGGATTATCCTTCTGCTACACTTATATGGGCTGTGTTATTATCAGGACCACCATTCTACCCTCGTTATCTTGGGCATCCATTAGGTATGTGGCAGCACTACGACAGAGGACTGCACCATTGATCTGTTGTTCCATTTGGGAATTTGATGATGGTGGAAAAACAAGCCATAAAAGGGCCTATAGTTGAAAATACATGGAGGAAAAGATTTTAAGCTGCAAATCATAAATCCACCACATCACATCTTTATTATTCAGACCTGGAAATGGTAAACCATATGAGCAAAGCTACTATACATTTTGCCTCTTGGGGACTCATAAAGCCAAAAGGGATCCATGCAAAAGTTCACCTATACACAGCATGCATTAACATATAACATCTACTACCTGAATTCCATATAGCTCCATCTTTTAATTTTAAATTTTATTAATATGGATTGTGTATTTTATAGTTTTTGCTTCTTATACCACCAGGAAGCTCAGCTTGTTCCCAAGAAACTGTTGAAAAATCCGACATGGAGTTTGCTATTTCACACTTACAATACCAGAATAATCAGAATATTATATAAGAATCAGCCGTGTGGGGGCACCATTCTCATGATTGTCGCAGACAAGGGACAAACATTCCAGCGGTCTTCGAGAAAAAAACTGGACGACATATTTTCATTAAGTACTGGCAGAAAATAAACAAGAGTTTGTATACAGAGAGGTCACCACAGTCGCTGCGGATCGATAACTTGCAGCTCGCTGTAATCTCAAGCAAGCAATCTATCTATCTCAGCTGACTTTCTTTCAAATTACACCTTCTCTACATCTATAACCATAAACATGATGAGTGAGAAAAAGTCAATATCTATTACAGCCTATCGGCCTCTCTCTCCTACCTGTTGTATCGCTCGGCCCGCTGCAATTTGCCTTTATTTGTATGTTAAGGCCGAAAAACACAGCAAATCTCAATCACTGATTATTTATGTGGAAAGTTTGGGAAAAAGAGTCAGAAACTTAAAATAAAAAAAAACTGAAAAATATTGTGAAGGTTTATTCTAACAAATAGAAAAAAGTTGTAGAACCTGTAGTTCTGCAGTCTCTGACAGTCTCTTGTGTTAGATAGGTTTGCAGTGTCTTATTACCTCCTGTACAATGTCTGCAGTCTCTGACCGTCTCCTGTACAATGTCTGCAGTCTCTGACCGTCTCTTGTACAATGTCTGCAGTCTCTGACCGTCTTTTATATCAGTTTTCTGCAGAATTAGGTTCATCAGGAAACACATGGTCTGATTCCATAAATAATAATATTGTTATAATAATAACAATAAAGTTGCCCCTAGGAGCTCCCCGCCATAACACCCGCAGAAGACGTAACGCTACTTTTCATCCTGGGGAAAAGACAGAAAATTGTTCGGAGGATGAAAGATCTGAAAGAAGACTTCACAAAGATTAATTTTCCTAAACTCCCGGTTTCCTGTCCCCCCCATCGCACTCTAATGCCGCAATTCCATGGCAGCGCTACTCCTCTTATCACTGCCACCGGTGACACATCATTAGTACATCATCTCACCTCCATAGCACCGCAGTCTGGAGGAATTCACAAGAAATAGCCGAAGCGGTGACTTGATTTTCTCACATTTAGAGAACTCGTCTTTAGCTGCAGAAATTTCATAAACATAAAAGTGTCAGCTCTGCCCGTCCCCGGGAATTGCTTCTGCAGGGCGGATTTGTGAACAAGGTTTATTTACAGCTCCCGTCTTCCTGGTGAGGAAGATCCAGCGTATTGCACCACTTTAATAAACATTTTCCTGTCAACAAGTGAAAATTGGAATCTTTACATGACGCCGCTTAGTTTGATCTGCGGATTATTCTCAGAAATAATTTTTATTACAGAAAGAGGAATTCAAAGTGAATGTTTAGTGTTCCTTGTATAAAGATTGAAAATAATAAATATGTCTTTTTATATAAATATGAAATAATGCATAAAAATTACATTTATCATTTCCAGACAGAAGGTAGAGTTATAGGGTTATTAAAGCTCCCCAAGACTGGAGAAGATAGACTATCATAAGAGAACCTGGCTGATCAAGCAAACATGGGATGGATTTGGTCCAGGATTGAAAACATTTGCTAAAAACGAAATCCATTGAAGGTTTGCTGGATGACCCAGGTTCTCCCATGATCTTCTCCCGTCTTGGGGAGCTTTATTAAATCGGCCAATAGGCCCCACTATTGATGAACAAATCTGCTTTGCTTTGGTTTCCAAACCGTTTCAGAATCCTGCTCAGTTCCCAAACTCCATGACCCAAATAAAGCCTCTTAAAGTCTGTAGAAGGTGGTCCATGAGTTTTGTTTCTCAGTTTTGTTATAGTGTAAGCCTAAGCTATTGTCAAAAATAAGGCAATGAGATGTCCGGCACTGCTCTGGGGGCTACAGAACAACACCAATATTGAAAAATAAATCAGTAAAGCATCTCTTTTTCTGTAGAATTGTCCACACTTTTGTAGATAGAAGGCTGGGTGCCTGGAGCTGCTGTACCCGGAGGATGCCCATTCTCCCCTAAGAGTACAGGGGCTCGCCAAAAGCCAAGCACAGCCCAATGGCAGCTGAACACTCCTTGGGAAGAATAGGCGGCCTCCAAGCACACCAGCTACAATCTGCTTATTGCTATATAAGTTTCTGGAGCCTATGTGCCGGCGGGTGCCCATTCCACCCTAAAGGTGCAACGAAAGCCCAGCACAGCCCAATGGCATCTGAAGCTGAAGGAGAGGGCCCTGCCCTGAAGATCTTACAATCTAAGAGGTGGGGAAGCAGCACACAATAGGAGGGGGATTGTCTCTAATCACACCAATCTTTTCATTGCTATATATGTATAAAGAATGAGATAAGAGTTGGGGACCAGACTTTACAGAGGGGCTTGGATGAGGCGGTGTGATGAAGCAAAGGTATTTTTGCAAGCTAAAACCTCTATTAGATTAAATAGCTGCACTGAGTGCTGGGAAACTTATGTTGTTTTGTGAAATGCCTTTTCCATGTGCACTTTGTCCTAAAAAAAAATTGTGACCAAGCAGATCCATTATTGCAGAATGGACAGGCGATCCTCCTTCTGCAATAAATAGACATTACCTGCCTGATCAACATTTTCATACACTCACCTGTTCTCATTCCGTCACAGACCCCACCATCTTCTTCCTTCTTCTCTTCCTAGATCTTCATCTGTACCAGGATGACAGTCATTCAGTCCCAGCACCAGGAAAAGAACGAGATTTTTGAAAGAAGAGGATGGGGATCAGGCAGCGTTAAAACCCGGCCTGATTCCAAATTCTGATGAGTGAATGTAAGGCCAGTGCTCACCAGACGCCATTATATCCATACTCTTATCCTTAAGCAGCCCCCGCTCAGCCCCTGGAAGCTAATTGTGCCATCCCAGCACACAGCTGCCCCCAAAACTTCTGTGCGCAAAGAATGGAATCGGGGGAAGGACTGACAGAAGACCGGGAGCCCACAGATAACACTGGAGGGATCATCAGAGGCAAGTCTAGAATACAGAGCCCAAGGTTATACGCAGGTAATCTGTCCACCAGATGTGGTAATCCAAAGGTAAAGGCAAAGCGTCGGGGTCACAGGCACAAGGTCAGCATTCAATCTCCCGATCAGGAAACAGACAGTCTGCAACAGTAAATCCAACCAATAAACCCACCAGCAGAAGGTCAGCAAAAATTAACGCTACAACAGGTAAGCAGCAACTGTGAGCAGAAAGGCTATAAATTCCTGGGGCAGGATAAAGCCAGGCACAAATCTGCCCCTAAAATCCCCTTCAGCTGTGCAGAGCTTCAGTGTATGTGCTGGGGATGCCGAGAACATAGATCTGCTGCACGGCTAAAGGGAAGCAAGAGATGCTGCAAGCTTCTGAGCTGAGGGCAGACAACGAATTTCTTGTTCTCCAGGGTGCGTCATACTGCAGTAAAGCACAGCATGGTACAGCTGGCTAGATAAGCGTCTCCTAACGCTGTAACTTTAAGAGCAGTCGCCATTTTGGTTTTGCATTTTTATAACAATGTAAACTGAGTTGGTTTCCTGGTGATCAGGCTTCTACAAACATACTGGTAATGTAAATCGTCTGAAGTGGCCAACAGAAGCTCCATTCAACTGCGGTGATCAGCTGCAAAAATATCAGATTGTTAAAATATAACAGTTTGTTTTTTTATTTTAAGATTATTTACATAATTACTGTATGACCCTCTATACAGGGCTGCAGATATTACAGCAAAATCATAATAACAATAATGATAATATTAATTTTAGTGTAACGTCTGTAAAGCTTACAGGGATTTGAACTTCTACCCCCACGGAAATGAGTTCAACCAACTCATGGCTCTCATGTCTCCATTGAGCGGTGAGCAAGCCAGGAACCCTACTCATGTTTGAATTGCTGCTTTCATTATGTAAAACAGATGGAAATTATCAACTGATTTTATTAGGCCATTCTGGAACAGCAATAAACAAAATTAAATAATTAGTCAAAATCAAAACTCAACTTTCCTGGGGCAATCTGTTTGATTACACAAGATGGCAATAGCCGTGATTGATTTTGGACGTTTTTATCATCTAGTGAACGTGAGGTCTTTTAATGCAAATACCTTTACAAAAGGTGGCTTGAAGAGTATTTCCAGGTCACTTTGATGTGGAGTTGGTAAATCTTAGCCACTCGTGCGGGTAAACTCATTACATTTCTCGCCACATCTTGCCTCGTGAATTCGATGTTGGGTTTTATTTAAAGCAAAACTTCTGCCAAAGAGCGAAATGCATGTGAAAAGATACATGGGAAATATTTTACAAATTTATGTGTAACACTTCATTTCATTAATTACTTTTCTACTTTTTACCTGAAATGAGGTCATGCTTTCAGAAGCTGCGTTTCCATGCCACTGCCCCACCTCCGTTTTGCCCACTTTATCCATTTAACAAATGTGACCTTTTGATTGAATATTCACCACCCAGTTCTGATCACGTCCACTTCTCAGATGGTTTCCGACCTTCTCTGGTGTTTATGGGTATGAGGCAGCTTTTCCCCCTCTTCACAGGATGGTTTGCTTGGTGTGAGCAACCAATCCCCAAGCCAAGCACTTTATTTATGGATGGGAAGAAGGTCATTACTGCTGTTTAATTATTTCCCCCTTGTTCCTAAGAGTTTACAAGACTCTCCTACAGGGAAAAATCATTTCAGTTTTCATCTAGTGTATGAGGGTAAAATGCAAAAATGAGAGTTTTTGTTTCAGAATAATATTAAATGAAATATCACCATTTTGGCAAATTCCATTGGAGTCAACAGGGAAAGCACAAGGGTTGCTATTAGGGGCTAAATAAATTTTAAAGGCTCTTGAGATTTAAACAAGCTCCTTTCAATGTTCTTGGACAACTGTTCTTGTGCCAAATTGCTTCTAATAATTCTCATTACTTATTTTTTTAGAAGAGGAACAAAAATATCTTAAAAGGTACGTAGACCAAGTTATGTATATTGTAAGTGTTTGCCAAGATATTGATTCCAATGTATAAGGGTAAACAGCAATAATGTATGCTAAACCACAATGCCAATCAAAGTATATGGCAAGTCAATGAAACATTGGAGCCAATTTACTAGTGCAATGTAGTTTCCATTAGTGAAAAGGGTGAATGTGGTTAAGTTCACTTTGCACAGATTACCCAATCAAATGCAAGGAAATCTAAAAGAAATTTGCTTGATCCACACATATGATCCAGTAATTTTACCTCTGCAGAACTTTGCCTAATCCATCTACATGTGTTCGTAGTCAAAGGATTTACCAGCTAAATCCAACAGAGCATGAAATTTTATTTTATTACCGAGCCTTTTTCATTACAAACCTAACTTCGAGGTTTTCATTGCTGGTCGTTCCACCCCAACTGGGGAGATTTTGCTCTCTCTTCATGAATTGGTGACCATTGCCACCATTGGATGGAAAGTAATTGGAAATTCAAAAATTTGAGATGACACCAGAACATTAACGTGGCCCTTAACTAAAATTTTTACCTTATATAAAAAGATAAACAACCCTTTTATGTAAGGAAAAAGTTACCTTCTTCTTTATTGGGGGGTTTAAAACACTTTAAAAAAAAAGGGGTAAAGCCCCATACCTCCTGTTCTAAATGCCACAGCTATTAAGGTGGAATGGGAGCGCAGGGCCTCCTGGGATACATACCCCATTCATCCCAGGAGGCTTCTGGATGCTCCTTCTGTGCATACCCGAGATCCGGCGCGCCCGGGCTTTTTTGTTAATGGGGAAAAAGAAATGCCTATCTCACGCATGCACAGCGAGACCAGCACTCTTTTATTCCCCATCTACCACAGACTATGTCACTCGATCTCGGGTCTGCACAGTGCGAGATTGGGTGACGTAAAAAGAAGGCGGAAGAAGGGGAAAGAAGATGGCGGCGCGCGGTGCTTTCTCCGCACTGGGACAAAGGGGAATTCCAGAACGACACAGAGCCCAATCTAGAAAACCTCTGGTGGGATCTGCAAAAGTAAAGGTGAGTCTTTTTTTTTTAGTTTAGTTCTGCTTTAATAGATGGGAAATCCCCCAATGGAAACACTTGTTTATGTGACAGCTAAGAGGAAATCCACCCAACCAATAAGGGATTTGTTTTTCAATTCTTATTGCATTATGCGGCAGAAGCTATTTCTCAAAAAGGATTCAGATAGCTTGACTATTCCCTACCCCATGCTATATTTTTATATGGACAATTAGGAGCAGTTGAGATTGACTTTGTTTATGTGCCAAAAGTGGGTATCATTGTAATAAATAAGTCTTCTTCTATTCCTGGCCATGCAGAAGAATGTCTATGGCCAGCAAAGAGCTGGAGGACATCCAAGGCAACACAGCGAAAACAAAATGAAGCCATCAAAAAGTAAAATAGGAAAACTCTTTGGTTCCAATATTTATTTTTTAGGTAATCACTGTAACCTGGCTCGGTTTATCCCATCTATTCTTCAAACCTGTTTTATATTGATGTTTTCTATGCCTTGGGGTCTGAAAACCAATCTGATCCTTGTGCATTGCCAACTTAACCAGGGGCCGGTTAGACTTTGGGAGAATTTGAATTACTGTCTGGTGTTTGACATTTGGCCTGAAAACTGGCCGTGATAAATGAGGCGTTTTGGCTGCAGCAAAATAAAAAATATCAATCATTTTTTTTGTGAACAGCAGTAGCCCATTATGAAAGCCGCCTAACAAATGTTATCTTTTAAGGAAAACTCCACTTTTGTTAAATTCAATATAACACACGGCATTGTTACAGAAGACATTTTGTACTTTCATGTTATTAAAATTGACTTTTTCATTCAAATCTTAAGTTGATTAGATTTTCTAAAATTGCAAAAGAATTTGATGTTTCTTATTTTCAACCATGGCAATCTAAGGGGGGGTTCTGTGCACTGTGTACAGAATAACCCCTGGAAATCGTACTCATGGAATTGGCTTTCAGCTTTCCCCAGGAACCTGAACAAGGCCTGAAGTCAGATTCAAGGCAGTATATTCATTTCCAGTTTTAAACCTGGGACATATTACCCAGTCACAGTCAATTTGGGAGCATACAGTCTAAAACTGTACATAGTCCTCTAAGAGATTATTTTTTCCAACAAAACTAAAGTATGCCGGTCCAGTATACAATGTGATAACGTCAGTGCTTCTCTCTGCATCGTGAGTGTAGGGTGGCACGGTGGTGCCATCTCATCATTTGGACCCATAACGCTGAGTACTGTCACCAAACAAAATTACTTCTCTGCTGTCATTTCCTCTCAAGCTTCCAACCCAGCAACCTCTTCTCTACAATTGCCTCCCTCCTAAACCCCACACCTGCTCCCCCCACAACATCCTTCTCTGCCCAAGACATTGCCACCTACTTTAGAGATATATTAGACAAAATCAGACATGATGTCTCTGCCCACAGAGCTATTCCAACCATACCCACCCCTCCACCTGTAAATCATCACTGGCCTCCCTCAGCCTTGATACTGTGGACAAAGTCTCTTCTCTTCTCTCATCATCTCCGTCTACTACCTGTCCACTTGAACCAATTCCCTCTGATCTACTCCGTGCCCATTCCTCCACCCTGGCCCCTGCCCTGACCTAACTATTCAACCTTTCCCTCTCTACTGGTGAATACCCCTCAGCTTTCAAATATGCCATAATTCTCCCTACCCTAAAGAAACCCTCACTGGACCCCTCCCTACCCTCCAACTACCGTCCTATCTCCCTTCTCCCATATGTCTCCAAACTTCTTGAGAGCCTTGTCTACAAAAGACTCACCCATTACCTGAGCACCAACTCTCTCCTTGACCCCCTCCAGTCTGGTGAGCTGCCCATTCCCCTGAAACTTCCCTTACTAAAGTGGCCAATGTCCTCATCAGAGCCAAGTCTCAAGGCAACTTTTCCCTGCTCCTTCTCCTTGATCTTTCCTCTGACACTGTTATCACCCCCTTCTAATACAAATCATGGCTCCATTGGTATCACTGTCTGTATTAGTCTGTCATTTGCAATCCCTATTTAATGTACAGCGCTGCGTAATATGTTGGCGCTATAAAAATCCTGTTTAATAATATTAATAATAATAACGTCAAGATATTAAAAGAATCACGTATAGCCACAAGTTGTTCTATGTTGTGCCATGCCTTCTAACTAGTTTGGTTAGTAAAGGAGAAAGAGGAGGTTTCTGTGGTGACTAGTCAAAGCAAACTCTGTAATTACCAGAGATTCAATATTTCAAATGGTAACATCCATCGTAGCAAATATACAGAAATAAATAGTAACAAAAAGTCAGTTGGGTGTAGCAACACACATTTCAATTGGAAATGTCAAGTTTTGAATGTGTTTGAAACATGAGATCCCATTGTATTTCGCAGACTCCTTGTGATGTATGGAGACGCTAGGTATGAAGAGGTCTCAGTAAGGAAATCCTGGAGGGGGTTATCACTCATGACACCCAGCACTTATAAATTAAATAACACGGGGGCTCAATGAGTCTGGAGGACTGAGGACATATATTGGTTCCCAAAAACTCAATGGAGCATAACAATAGATAGTGGGTTAGTATTAACAGCGCTGATTTTTTTGTTTTGGACCTTTGGAAACCTCAAAAAAGTTTTATTTTGGGAAGATTTGGAAAGCAGTAATATGTTGGTACCATTTTGTTCTTTTCTTTTTTGCCCACCTCACCATGAATTATACTTTCATAGGCATCGTTAAACTTTATATTGATGAAGCCTGAAACTGCCATGCATACAATGAAAAATGGCTACTTTTGGGAATTGGCTGGCAAGTTGACCAGTGGGGCATAGGGAGGTTTTTTTCTGTAACTCCTGAAAAAGATGAATTAAAACTACCTTACATTGTTGGATGGAAATACAACACCTTGTTTTTTGTGATTTTCCTATTCTTCAGCTTCTGTAGGTAAATGCCTAAAGGAGTCGCAGGGAATCAGTAAGGAAACTCCAAAATTGGCCTTCTCATTTCCAAATCCTTTAAAGTAGCAGATTCCTTTGGAAGTCAATGAAGTATGCAGCATGTCCCAAAGGCTAGTTCTAACAAGACAGTTGTTTGCTTTCAATGATAATAAAACAAGAATATAACACAGGACAGTGACAAAAAGAATAATACGGAATGTTGACTCCTTCAATAAGACAAGCAGTCTATCTCAGCTGCTCTTTTTATAGGAGCTGAATTTTTACATCCGCTTATGTAAACAGCGCATTGCAAGGCTATCCGCTGAGATGCAGAGCGCAATTTAACATTCACTAGGAGGTATCAGAGCCTTCGGGTTAGAATCTTCGAAAGAAGTCTTCAAGTGTGATAAACTGAAAAGCAACATAGAAGGGAATGCATGGGATGTGTAGAGAAAAGCAAGGAGATTTTTCTTTCTTTCCGCAGAAAAGCGTTGATCTCCTGTAGATATTTCATCAGCAAGATGTTATCTAGTGATGTACAGAAGAATCTGCCATGATGTATTGCTTTAGCCAAGGTGTACATCTGTCATCAAAGCAGTTCCTTGTTCCACCTGTTGGGGGCCCTGAGCTTAAAGCACAATTAAAGTCGGTAAACAAAACTTTGCCAGTGGGCAGAGGAGACTTTATAATGTTGTCACGACCTGATGCTACCCGGTGATAAAAATAAATGCTCTTCCATCTGTTTTCACTTTTTTGTTGGGAACGTTTAGTGCATTGACATATCAGGAGCTGTTAACCTCTTATTGTTGATTATGCACAATATGCATGGCTTCATACTCATTCTGGATGGAGAGGGAGTCTTCAGTGGCATAGTCTGCTTCTTGTAATCACCTGAACCATCCCAGGGCTGCATTACCAAGTGAAGAATGTGAAGCCAATCATACAAACAGGAATCAAGACTTTTAACCATTTGCTATTAGCACTAAATTTTATTCATGCCATATGAGACTGCTCTAAAACCTCAGTGACCTGTATATGAGGCAGTAGTAGTAGTTTATGCCTGAACATGTCTGTCCTTGAAGTACTTGAGGGCTGTTAGGTGGTCAAAGAATTAGTAGTCTCTGCTCTGCAGCTCACAGCACTACCTGCTTCCCTTTAGCCGTGCAGCCAGAGATGCACCTTTTCCAGCATCCCCAGGTTCCTATTAGCCGTGAATGTTCTCTCAGCATCCCCTGCTCCGAGACTGTGTGCAGCTGAAGGGAATTTTCGAGTATGTGCTGCAACCAATGAGTGCATTCGTTTCTGGCTGTGATCTTGCTCTGCCATTGATTATCGGTCCTTTAAAGCTTTTCAGCTCCCAGGGACAAGTTGCCCATTGTTAGCATTTAGCTAGTCCAGGCTAGTCCATGCGGCCCAATAGGGATGTCTCTCCGGCCTTTTGGGTGTTCCGCGGCTCTGCCTAGTGCCACCTCTAGCAGGGTCAGGAGATGGACCTCGCTGGGGGGCACACCAGCCAGAGCAACCAAAGGGCTGAGCAAAGGACCTGAGCGATGGGAGAGTGGGCAGGCTATGTCACTGCACACAACCCGCCGACTCTCCCATCGCAGGATTAGATCTGGGATGGGAGAGTGGGCGGGGTTATGCTATCATGACGTTACAATCAGTGGCGTCATGATGGCATAACCCCACCCACTCTACCATTGCCCTGGCCCCTCTATCAAATTTTTTTTCAGATTGTGGCCCCTGACTTAAAAATTTTGCCCACCCCTGAGCTAGTCTATCCCTCTGATGCTGTGATATTCTGTTGGATTACCTGTTGCAGACTGTTTTCTTGACCTGAGATTGCTTGGACCAATATTTGCTTGTGTCCCCGACTCTGTTTATTTTAACCCTTCATACCTTGTTTGGTGGACTGATATCTGTGTATGACCCTGGGCTCTGTTTCGGGACTCACCTGTACTGCATTATTTGTAGAACACCTTACAACTGACCCCTGACTTCCCATCCTATTCTCTGTCCTACTTTGTGGGCTGCTAGTCATCTGTCAGTCCTCCCCAGACGCCATCCTTTGTGCAAAAAAAGACCTGAAGGTTAACGGAAAGGTAAAAAGATCAAGAAACACAGGTCTAAACTTACAGCTGGAGTTGCTGTGTAAATAGATTGGCTTTAGAAGCTGCTCCTGTCAAACAATCAACATCTGACAGTGTTTACAAACACTGCTCAGAGAGATACAAAACATACATTGTTACTTTTGTATCCACTCATACTCATCCACCCATGTATCATTTACCTACAACCCCCTTTGATTTAACATAACATTTTTGAACTTGTAATTATTTAAATAGTCCGACCTTAGTAGCTGCCCTACTCTCCTTTCCCTCTTACTTATCTTTTACTGCTCTTTTCATTTCCTTTGTAAACCTTTGCTTTTTATTTGTTTTGTTCATTACATTTTTAATGTCACATTTTAAAAAAGTTCAACTAAAAGAAGCAAATTTCTGTTTTTTGTAATAAACTTTACAACACTTCGTACCAGAATTATAATTTTAGTGTAATTTAAAAAGTAAAATTACTAAATATTTATAGAGTAAACATTTAACTTTTTCATCAACATTTTTTTCAAATAAAACATTTTTTGGAATGGAGGTTAAACTTTTGAAACTTGAATGCTAAAAATGACAGTTGCAGTACTGTTGCAGAAAAACATTTTGCCACACTTCCCCTCTCGAATCCTTTTAGATGCACAAGTAGTTCTCCAACTATAGAATTCCAAGTGCAGGAAGCCAGGAGTTTCATATCATGCAGCTTCAAATTTGTTAAGCCCCCTCCCCTCCTTCCCCATTGTGCAAGTAGTCCTGTGTCCCCGTGGCATAACCATTGTGTAATGAAGGGCATTTCAAGTCCACGTCCTCCCAATTTCCATTGGCAGCTTGGCGACAGGAACTTAGCAGTCTCTGTGCAGATTTCTGAAAGGGCTACTGAGCCTGTTACAGGAACCCGGGGATTCTGGAAAGCCCGCTCTGTAATACTAAATACTGTTGGCATTGTTAAAAGAAATTTGATTATTTGGCAGTTCTGGAAAATCCTAGCTATGTGCAGACTGAAATGGAAAACTAATTATTAATTCCTTCAAAAAGCAAATTGAATTATTCAGTCAATGTATGCATTCAATTATTAAAGAGAGATTTTCTTATAAGCAGCACTATACCTAAAATAAACCCAAAGCTGTAATGAAATAAATGTAATATAATAACTTAATAAGTAAGTATTTATCCACTAGAATAAAATGTCATTAAATAATAGGGGTGCCATTAAAACATATTTAGATTATGCTGAAAACAGGCAGTTTGGCTCATTTCCAGTTCTAGCCATTCCCAACATTTTTTTGGCTACATTTACATTGCATTCCACTTTAAATTTTACCCCATGATCTCTCAGTAGACAGTCAGCGCACATTTATAAATATTACTTCTTTTTGCATCCAAAACCTTTTCACATGAACATCAAAACAAGCGGATGTGAATATTTCCTTACAGACACTGCAATTATCCACAATTGTGCAGCACGTGGCACGGATCACAAAGCCGGTCCAGCCTTCTCATCAAAAGCCGCAGGTAGAGACAGTCATCACTGACACGGACCTTGCAGCGAGCCCTTTTTTGTTTTTTTTCATATGTCTGCTTTTGTTAATTGGATTTGTACATTGGTATATAATTATGAACTTTCAAGATGAAGATGATAAAAAAGCAAAAATAATGGAACTCTGTGATTAGGTTTTTACTCCTGAAAACAAGAGAACAGCACTGGAAATGAGGGAGCCCTATTTAGCAATTAATTTATGGCACCATTATGCAAAAGAAAGATAGCTGTTTCATGTCTTTTGAATTGTTTCCAAAAAAGAGAGAAGAGTCTGGGTGGTGAGAACTGCACAAATCAGTGCCAAGGGAATGGGTTCAAGAGGTCTTGATTGAGAATGGCCCATTACTCTGTAGGGTTCCTCCTTATGACCACTGCCTGGCTGCTCACTGTTGTACATTAATCCAAAAAACTTTGGTTTTCCATCATTTGGCCTAATTTATTAAAGCTCTCCAAGGCTGAAGAGGATACACTTTCATCAGTGAAGCTGGGTGATCCGGCAAACCTGGAATAGATGTGGTCCAGGATTCAAAACATTTGTTAGCAAATAGCAAATTGCTTTTGACGAAATCTTTTCCAAGTTTGATGGATCACCCAGTTTCTCTGATGAAAGTATATTCTCTCCAGCCTTGGAGAGCTTTAATAAATTAATAAAAGAAGAGAGTAGTAAAATAAAGTAGAGGCCCCTAGATCTCTAGCTAGATCCCTAACAGTGTTGGTGCAGATACCATAGAAGAGGGAGCACAAGTCTAAATTCTCTATTGGGGCCCAAAGGTTCATAAGTATGGCACTGAGCACAATGCTGCTACAACAAAATCTCTGCTAAATGTCACCCTATAGGAAATGCTTGCTAGGGGAACAAATCTAATGTTTAATATATGGCTGGATGTTCTTATATTTAAAATATAACTAATTGGAGGATTTATTATATAGCTTTGTTTAGAGCAGTTATGGAACCCATGATTGTTTTTTTATCGTATTAGGAAAAAGCCTAATTCCAGGGAATTCCAACATATTTCGGGGGTTGTAGGAGTCCTTCATCAGGGTATTTACTTTTTTTGGTGGGTCACCAACAATAAAAGCCTCCAATGGGATTAATAATTACCAATCCTGATTGTAATCCCCACAAATACCACTTATGTACATGTTGTGGTGACTTTGTGTACGGGCAAGTATGATGTTTTATATACAGCGATCGGTTTAAGATGGCTGTAAATGATATGCATATGGTTGAGTATTAGTTACACATCCGCTGGATAATGTGTGGATTTGCTGCTCTCTGGTTTGATGCCCCCAGGCAGAGGGAGGGGATTTTTATGATATATGTTGGATCCAGAAAAGTCCCTATAGTTGGCATTTTGCTGAGAGAAATAGATTCAGTTTGAGATATTTTGAGATGTCGTTTTTTTTAACATACCGGGGATTGTTATTTATTGGGCAGGGTTCGAGACTCTTGTGCAGGGGCACACTTTGCACCTCCTTATGTCCACCCCGATGCTACTTACCCTAATCCCCCAGAAGTCACTTCAGTGCTACACTATTGATGCTTACTCCTTCCCTTATGTTATCAAGCACAATGCAGGATGGGCGGTCCAACATTGTCTGCGGTGTCATCACATTACAAGTTTTTGGAGGAGATGAATGCATCTGGTTGCTGCAGGGCTAAGGTGCAAGTTGAGTGTTTGTTATGTCTCCTACACAAATCAAGCACAATCCTATGCATAATGTAAGTGCTGCCCTAAATATTTGGGGGCTAGCCTTGCTCAGCCCAGTCATGTGACATACGAGGTTCTCTTCCTCTTCTTCAGTCCGGATGTTGACTTCATCACTTGATCATTCCCCTATGGGCCCCTGGCACCTTGATGACACACCCCCAAGGGGCAGGATACAGGGCCAATGGAACATAGGTTGAATATTGTTGGGAAGACAAGGACTGGCACTGGATCTCCAAGCAGTAAGTCCATTAAGTCCCATCATCAAGGCATTAGGTTAACTTTTCAATGCAAGCAGTAAAAGTACCTAACTTGGTATCAGGCTCATGCAATGTATAGTAGAGTTTGGATCATGATTGGAAAAGTAGCAATTATCAAACACTGCATTAGGCGAAGGAAGTACAGCGACACAGATAAGGTCATCAATCTGCTACTTCTGTTTTCACTGACCAATCACAGGCTGTGGGTGGGGCAAGACCTGCAAGTGTTATCTAACTGCAGCAGAAACAAATGAAGTCTTGCACCCTGACGGACAGGGATGTGCTGTGTTCGTTTTGATCAACAGAATTACAAATGCTATAGCAATAAAAAAAATAGCATTTAGGAAAATGATTGCTTTAGATTGTAAAAAATAAAAAACTCCCCAGAAACTTTTGTCTGACTAGATAAGGAACAGGATGGCTGGGTGTCCCTATTGTGCATCACATTTTCTCCATCTGACAGGGGGCTACATCCACATTCCCCCTCCTAATCCTGCTGTTCTGCCTGGCCCGGCAGTTTCATCCGACATCCTTTTTAATGGGCAATAAATGGCGGTGTTGTGTTTTCCCGCAAACGTTTGCCATTAGCCGGTGTATAAGTGCGCTGAGATTAGCAGCTCCACAAAACCAAAAAAAAGGAACAGATGTTTAATTATTCCTCCACACACTGGCTCCGTCGTATTTCTCCTCGGTAAGCACCGCATTGGTCAATTGTTCTTGCACTAGTTCTCCACGCCGGACGGAGATGAAATTGTATCGGCAGTTAATGGCCCGTCGTACGGCCCCTTTTTTCCTGGGAGCGCGGTGGAGATGAATACAGAGGATCAGCCTGATGGCTGTGCAGAATACCAAGCTGCTCTCTCTAGGACTATTAGGACACAGAACTCATTGATGATTTAATCGTGCGGAAATGCTTACGGTGAGAAATGTGCGAGCCCGGCTCGTGCCATAGCTCAGGCCTCTGGGTGTTAAAGAGAAGCGGCGGCCTCCATTAGAAACTTTTTCTGTAGTTTCTAATTCTTGTTTGGATCCCTAAATATCACCTAACTTAATATTGATAAATAAGGTCATAAAGTGTGTATTATTCTATTTAATTGGATTCAGAATCAGATATAGGTGGTCCGGTTAGGTGGAGCATGCTTGGTAATGTGTCATTTTTTGTTAAGCAAAACCCCCTTCCATGACAAAGAGGTGTAAGGCTTAGTAGAACACCAAAAAGAATATATATAGAAAGAATAAATCTTACGCTGTCCCACACAGTACTTCCATCCCAACACTAGAGGTCCTCAGTCTTCTGATTTAAGTGACAACCAGCATAATTTAACTCACTTCTTCTGAACCAGGGTGTCATGGATCCACCCCTAGGGGTGTCATGACAGCACATTGGGCTTACATCACCATTATTGAGTGCCTTTCAGTATAAGAATGAGAAACGCACAAGATATTGGAGAACAAGATGAGAATGGGTTTGTGACACTATTGGACTGGCTGCTGGGTAAAAGATGTGAATGATTTTTTTTTTTGTATTTAAGGAGTGTAAGTTCTTTGAGCTGGACTATGGTTCTGTTGTGAGCAACATTTGGTTGAAATCATGTTTTCCTTTTCACACCAATTTGTGCTGTTCCCACCTCTCCCATATATGTGGGCAGGGCAATAGTGGGCTTCCAATGTTAGAATACTGGGAACACTCTGGCTTTTGAGAAGTTGAATGGAGGATGCTGAGGATAATTACGACTAATCTGAATAGCCAGTTATACATGATAACCCCATGATGACCATGAGAGTCACACGCCAAGCAGGCCACACAAAAATTAATAAATGACATGCCAGAGTGCACCTTTAATTTTTCAGCTAGAAAGCAATTTAAGAAAATATTTCAGTCAAGTTAATTACACCGGGAGAAATGCTTATTCCCTACAAATTGAAATCTGGGGAGATGAAATCAAACATCTTAATTAGTAGACATTGATCACAGAGCTATTTGTCAACTCTGTTGCCAATAATGAGGAACCCTCCGAAGTAGAATGAACGGGGACAAATAAAAAGATGGAAAATATCCCACAGAAAAGCAGAGACAGCCTTAGATTTTAACTTTGTGTGATTAACCCCGGTGGTTGGGGTTTGTGAAGTGAAGGTTGAGCTGGGGCTGGTAGGGGGCACTGGTTAAAAATGTGAGCTAATTTGGTAACTTCAATGCCAGACTTGGAAGGGGTTCTGATACACAACAGGATACATGGGGATTTAATTTTGTAAGAGAAACACAAAGGATGCCGTTGCTGGGCATCTGCCTGAACTGCAATATACTGAGCGATGGAACAGCTTATCCAAAGCAGAATTTGGTGCAAAGCAGAATTTTCGTTGCTAGCTCACTGGCAAAACTGTTCTACTTTTAAAAAGTCAGGATAAGAGGTTTGAGTTTGATCCTGCACTGGATTTGGCTCATACATTTACCATTTGCATTTTCCAATACCTTCTGCAGAAATTCAAGTGGACAAATATCAGAGTGATCAGAAGACCCTGGCTAAGGTACACAATGGGCAGCAATCCGTTTGGCATGGCATAGCTGCTTGGTATAGTATACAGGTAGTCCCTGAGATAAGGACATCCGACATACGGACAACTCCTATATACGAACAGGGCTTCCCTGCTCACTTGTGTGCAGGACTGACGCTTGATGGGGGGAGGGGGGCGGTTTGCATGACTTGCAGAAGAAATCTTTTGCTAAACACAGCTGAGGATGTGCGTGATCTTAAGAGCTGAGCTGATCTGTAACATCTTGTAACTCTTTAATCACTACGACAAACTCTGCAGCTGTTTCTTTTTGCACAAAGCACAGCTTGCTCCAGAAGGTAATGAATGTCTAGGCTCCATAAATTTTTTTTTTTTTTGCGTGAGGATTTTATACAGTAACTGACACCATGCTGCCTAATAATATGTTGAGACAAACATATGTCCTAAATGGATTTAATAAAATAATGTACCTGTTCCGACTTACATGCAAATTCAACTTAAGAACAAACCTACAGTCCCTATCTCGTATGTAACCCGGGGACTACTTGCACCCAATGGGTATACCAAAACTAAATGAGTGATTGGTGTGCTCTTTCAAACCTGAACTTTTTCAGTCTTTGTTACATGTCGGTGCTGATGATCTCCTCTAGCCTTCACCTTTCTGTCTGCATGCCCCCAGTAATGGCTGCATGCAATTTCTTGGGTTGGGTTTCATGATGGTGGCAACAGAGGTGCAAAATGTTCAATGAAACTGCCACTTGTAGTCCCCTGACAAGATTCTGTGTGATAGGGTGACAATACTGAAACTTGTACCCTGTAAAGATGGTCGAAGCTTTCCAAGAGAGAAGATAGACTAAAATGAGAGAACATGGGTGATGCAGCAAACCTGAAATGGATTTTTATAAAAAATAATTTGCTATTATTGGACCTCACCAGGACAGATTTTCTGGATCACCCAGGTTATCCCATGACAGTTTATCTTCCCCAGTCTTGGAGAGCTTTGATGAATAAGGTCCATGAGTTCAGTCTGTTGGGTTGCAGTGCTTGTGTGACTACAAAGTGCGTGCTGATAAGAAGAGAAAGCAGGGAAACAGAGATAAGCTCATCGGTCTGCCGCTTCTCCTTTCACTATCCATTTACAAGATGGGGGACAGACAAATCAAGTCTTCCACCTTGTGCAGTGGGGCAGAACTGTGTAAATTTTAAGGTTTAAAGTGAAACCAAAATTGCACTTTTAGGTTTGTATGATCAGTCAGGTGATTATTGCAGAAAGGGACAGGCGATGTCCGTGTGACCACGCGTGAATTACGCCATCCTGGTACAGTCACTGAAGATGGCCAAGATTGTACTAAAGAGGAAGAGGAGAAAGAAGATGGTGGCGCTCGATGCTGGACCTATACAGGTGAGTCGACTCTGTTGATTTCTACTCTAAGGGACAGAAGTGCAACTTTCGATGTCCCTATTTACCTTTCTGTGGGGTAACCAAATTAGGAAGTGAGAGAAAACCTCCACAATAGAAACAAAGAGCAACAAAACCAATTCTGCAAGAAATGTGTCCATTCTATACCACTGATAGACTTCATTTCCATACATTTCCCTGTTCCGAAGCATGCTGAGCGCCCCTCTCAGCCCCGCGTATGGCCGCACACCTAATAATGTAACATTGCTCTTGTTGGGGAGAGAATCGCCTCTTTATGAATTTATATCTTATGGGTTTATCTATTAAGGTGCAGAGACCATTTTCCATTGTTAGCAAGCATTCAAGTTAATGGGCAATAACAATCTCTAATAGCAATCACAGCACAGTGATCAAACCTCCTGGAGATTGCAGCATGCCGAGAGGGATTAATACGATACGCCGCTGGAAAAGGAAGCCATTAGAGGATAAGGTATTTGGCATAATGTCGGGCCATGATATTTTTAGAAACAATCTAACCTTCTGCCATCCTCATCTGCATCCCATACATACCAACAGATTGTCAAAAACACCTTTACTGTGTAGAAAAATAAATACTGTATATGATTTTTCAACTGCAGATTGCACTGCAGGAGATTCACTTTGCTTTGTATATTTGATGAAAGTTTACTTTGCAAAGAATACCCAATTATGTGCCACGAATTTTGCAAAAACAGGTTCTTCATTGCACATAATTGGATGGTTGAAGTTAGCAGACTTTCATTTTATTGGCTAAAGCTACGTACACACGTCCAATGGTTCTCGCCCGATAATCGACTCAGGGCCAATATCAGACGAGAATCTGGCGTGTGTACAGCACCTGTCATCCATTGTGCGAACAACCATTCTGGCGGATCCACGGACGATGGACGATGAACAATCGTAATGCAAGGGAAGGAGGAGAGAGCACAGCAGAGTGCCGCTTCGTCGTTCTCCTCCTCCCCTCTGCATACAGCAGGATGGTGTTGTAAGTACATCACTTGTTCATGCATTGTGCAGTCCTTTGTCGTTGGAAAGGATCGTGAAAAATCTTCCAACGACAATAATTGCACGTGTGTATGCAGCTTTAGCCCGGGCAGATGCAATAATAACAGAAGATATCTGAAAACTATATATGCATCTTATCTTTATTGCATTTCTGTATTATGCAAGTTGGGACACTTTTACAGGCTCCAGTATATTCAAGAGCAACCTGCAAGTTACCCCCCCCAAAAAAAAATCCCAAAAAACACAATGCTCTTTTTTGCTGTAATATGGATTTTTTATAGGTTTTCCTGTTGTGTGTGACTAGGGGCGGTGAGGTTGCAGTGTGGTTTACCGCTTTACTGTGAACCGTAGCCATATTTGGGACACTACATGTTGTGTTTCACCAGTAGCCATATATAGGGAAGGGGCAGTAGTGAGCGGTTCAATAGTGCCTACTGTCAAATGTTGAGGTGCTGGTTCCTTAAGAAACAATGCAACAGGTGGGGTCACTGAGTGGCTGACAAAGTGCCAACCATTTGGAACCATCCAGGAACATCTTTTCCCTCCACCCATCTCAGTTTAGCCTAATTCTACAGTACTTGCTACTAGTGGTGAGTGGATTAGAGAAAATCAGTGAGTGGGATAAAACCCAACTGAAAAAGTCAAGAAATGCAACTGGATTTTTAGACTCCAGTTCGGAATTAGTTTTTTTTAAAGAACATTTAAATGAATATTATTTGAGAAATATCACTAGGAATGGTTTCTTTGGCCAATTTTTAGCGTCTTGGAAAGCATGCTGGCATTCCCATTCATTTTCTGTTCTATTCACGTTTTATTGTGCTTAGTGAATATTTACATGTCAATGGAAGGAAAAAATAATTTGCTGTGATTTTACTTGAGAAAGAAACCCTGTGCGTCCCCAAAACATTGGCTTTCCAACATATTGTGCGAATGCTTTTGCAAAAAAGCAAGAACCCTGTACTTTGGAGAGCTGGTGATCGTCTTCTTTTTACTATGTTTCCAATAACTTTTTCCAAAGTACTTTTTCAAGAACTCTTTTTCATAAGTGATCTTTTTTTTGCAAACCTATCCATCCCTAGATTAGTTCCAACCTCTGAACTTGAATTAGCATTAGCAGAAAATGGCGCCTAATGGCGGAAAACCGTGCACCAACTTTTATAGAGGGCTGAACTGTCAAACCTCTGTAGAAGACGAATATTGGTGTGTCAATGGCAGCCTGCCATTGGATGATCCTGAGCATGGGAGCTTTTCCCTAATGTAGGATTTCCAAACTCCGAATTGACCTTGGATTGCTCAACTACCAATCTGAGCTCAGAATAGCTCAAAGTCTGAGTCAGAGTCAACTCTGATTGGAACTATCCAACCACCACTATTGGCTTGATAGATTAATGATGGCTTTTTTTATAACTATTTTATTGTTTATTTAGGATATTTAATACTTCAATGCTGTTCAAAACCAATCTTTAAATTTGATCAGATTTTGTTAAATTTGCATTTCCAACCGTTAAATTTTGATAATATGTGCATTGATGATTGATTGATGATATAATTTTTTGGCAATGGCCATCCATAATTCACCAGGGTCCTCGGAGAAAAGTCCTTCTGATCTTTTAAACCCGGACATGCCAAATTTATTGAAACGTCTCGTCTTTATTCGACATCTGCCTTTTTAGAATACTTTTTTTTTTTTTACGGATTTCCATTACAACTTTGTGGTCTAAGAAATAGATCCGTTCAAGATTTATGCAGTGAGAGGAAGCGGGAGCATAAAAAATATGTTCAAACAGCTTGGGATGTTGTGTTTACATAAATGTTTCCATTACTTATCACAATAAAAATGGTAATTAATTCAGATACCCCGTCTAAGTCTTTTCTTATCTTTTCATGAGAAGTCCCTTTAGATAGCAAGTAACTTTGTACATTTCTGATACACAAAACATCATTAAATTTGCCCGGCATCTGAGTGTGAAATGAGCCCAAATTACATTTTATTTTGGGTATTTGAAATAATTTATCTCCAGCCTGATATGGGGGGTTTGATTGCTTCAGGGTTAAATGTTCTAAAAGTCTCATGAAGAAAAAGGTTTTAAAGCCATTATCTTTAATTTGTACTATTTCTAATTTATTTGTAGCTGAATGTTAGCTTATTGTCCATGTGTGTTATTGTGTAAACCCGTTGTTGGATTTGTAGTTTTATTTAAAAGGAGAAGTCTAACTAAAATATTTTGTTTTTTTTAAACTGTCCATTTTTGGTATTGCTTTGGCTTGGACGTTCAGATAATGGTGTTTGTTGGACCATCTTTTGGCTCTTAAATCAACTTTGACCATGCTTATCATCTATAATGACCAAAACATTTCCCTGGAGTTTACTTACATCCAAAACCTTGTCTCCTGTTTGCCATTCCTGTCCTGACAACCAAGTTAAAAAAATCTCCTGGTAGTGGTCTTTGACTTGATATCAGTTACGCCCCTGCTCATCCCTTGGCACTGCATAACTGGCCGGTTGGCCCTTATAAAGACCCTTACCCTCTTTCTTCTCACCTTTTTGTGTAGGTAGACTCTCAGGCACTGCTTTGGAGCTTAAGGACATTCTTCATCTGGTCCTCATCGTAGCCACCAGGTATGATATGACCCAAAGTCTAACCCAAATATTTTTTTTTCTGGATTAAGATACAGGGGTTAAGATTGGATAACCTGTTGGAATTCTTTTTTACTCAGATATAAAAGGACAGTAGCGCCAGATTTAGTTTATTAGTGATGGCCAAAAAGTACCCAACCTGTTTCAGGAGCCATACAGGCCTTCATCAGGGTGTAGGAAGAGGTAGAATATGTAAACTTTGGAAGCTGTATCTCTTAAGTAACCAGGGCTTCCATAACTGAAGCAAGCTTTGCACTTTCTAGTAAACCATTTACTAAAGAAGTGGAACTCCCAAAATTCTGATCTGTATGTTCTTCCTATCCAACATTCCCCAGCTTGTAAAATGGGACCCTGCAAAGTCCCTCATATGCAGTGGCTAATTTACAGACACACAGCTTGCATCAGTTCAGCTGAATGGGCTCATTTCGGAGTTCCAAACTAGACAGATATGTCAGTAATTTACAGACATCACTATCATTTATAAACCTGTTCAGGAGGTTTTGTCTTTATTGCATATGTGAAATGTTGCTTCAGGGGCTATTGGACGCCCAATTTGGCTCCAACGGCCTGTAAAGTACTCCCCAAGAAAAAGCAAACACCTTGAAAATAAGTCTTGCCAGCCCTGCCTGCTGAACTCCACTCCATGTGTGGATTTATTTCCCAGCAAACATTTCTTCTGCCTTGACCCCCAAGAACCTTTCAACACTGTTTGAAGGTATAGGAATGTTGTGGGATGTAGTTCTGGAGACATAACTATGTCAATAGGAACTGACCTCACTAAACCTACCCCTTGTGTGATGATGACGATAGAAAGAGTAATAAAGTTCTTTCTCAATACAAGACAAGATAAAGAAAAAAAATAAATACCTGACCTAGAGATGGAAAGGGGCATTTAGGGTAAATATAGTAATGCCTGGCCATGCAGTTACAGATGCCATTGTGTTGCATTGACACTTTATAATTGTAAGCCAATACTAAAAGTTAGATATTCTTTGGAAGGACATATATTCTTTAGTCAGTGATGTGAAGTCTTTGTCAGACTTTAGGACATAATTCGTCATATTCTATAACTGCCAGGAACATCTAAATGAGATTAATGACTTGTATTCAGCTCCCTCATTTAAGGAAGACTAAAGGTCACTTTCCTTTGCCTCCTATAATTGTTAAAATCTACCTTTAATGAGAGAAAGGTCAGCAGTATAAACTTCAGAATTTTTTTTCTCCTGCTCAGTACAAATGGGATAATTGCATTATTTGTTAAGCATATATTATTTTATTATGTGCATGGATTAGAAGTCCGGGGACTTGTTAAAGTTCATGATGTTGTAACAAATAATGAGATTTTATATTTATGTTGAATAATAATCACTTTTTTTAGCTACATTGGAAAAACAGAATTATTGCAAGTGGTCTGCTCGTTGTTTGATCAAGCAGCTGACCATGGTGTCCTTGTCCATCTTCGGTATTACTTTGTCTTGGACATTCAGCTAATGGAGTATGTTGGAAAGTATTTTGGTTCTTGAGATGACCTTGGCCATGCTGATCATGTATGATGACCAGGATCCTTCCTGGAGTATACTTGAAGCCAAGACCCTGTCTCCTATTCACCATTCCTGTCTCGATGCCTAGATAATAAATCCCAGGGTCGTGATCCTTGATTTTTGCTATACTTCTGCTCATCCTTTGATGCGGCATAACTAGGTTGGCTCTTGAGATGACCCTAACCTTCCTTCTTCTTGCACTCTGGTGCAGACTGACTCTCAGGCACTGCTTTGGATCATGAGGCCATTCTTTTGGCATGACCTAAAGTCTAACCGAAATATTTTATTCTGGTTTAAGATACAATGAGAAAAGATTAGATGCCCTGTTGTATTATTACTTTTTTAACTCTGATTTGAGAATGCACTAGATATAGTTTATTTATAGTGGCAAAGAGTGCCCAACCTGTTTCGGGAGCAGGCCTTCATCAGGGCTTAAAAATGGTAGTATATGAAGATTTTTGAACGTGTATCTCTGGAGTAACCAGGGGACTCATAACTGAAGCAGGCTTTAAATTTCTAATCCAACGTTCTCAAGCTTGTGGAAGGGGGCTTGTGGCTAATTTACAGACACACAGTTGACATTAGTTTAGCTTGAATTCATTCAGTGTGAGATTCCAATACAGGCAGATTTGCCAATAACTTACAGATATTACCATGATATACATACCTGCTTGGGTGGTGTTGTATTAATTGCATATGTAAGATGTTGCTTCAAGACCTCTTGGAGACTCCACCGCCCCCCTAAAGAAAAATCAAAACACCCTGGACTTCAGTCTTCATTGTAACAACCAGTTATGGTGTGAGCACATTAGGCTTTCCTGACCCGGCTGCTGATAGTAAGGGGCTCCTCAGCAACAATCACAAAGCAAGAACAAGGAGCCATCCTGTAAATCATGTTATCAATTTTTATGCATTGACCAGTCTGAGTGGAGCTACTTGTTGATGTCATCATTCTTAAGATGCCAATTTTTTGCACCTTTTGTGGTTGACAACTACAAAAATTTGGATACTAAATCATTCCGGGTTCAGGCAGGGGTGTAGTCCCAAAAAAAAAAAGAGGGGGCACAGTAAGTGCCCACCCCTACTACACCCCTGCCCCACTACTCCCCTGCCTGTGTCACACACCTTCCCAAGAGTGATGTCATGATACCAGAACCTGCCCACTCTCTCATCGCAGCCTGCAATGGGAGAGTGAGCCGGTTGTGTCCAAAGATACACCCCACCCATTGCCCGGATCCTGCGATCAGCATGGGGGACATGGTCTGCGCCTCGAGCTGGTGTGCCCCCCCCCCCCCCCCAGTGGGGTTCTTCTCCTGACCCTGTGGAGGCGAAGACTGGCCAGAACTGCAGACTGAAGAAAGTGAGGGTACAGCGTTTCCATCCTTGCCCGCCCCACTACACCCCTGGGTTCAGACCACCTTCTTGACTGGCCTTAAAGTCCAATGACCTTGATGAACAAGCCTAACTTTAAAATAGGCCTTCTTCAACTTCTATTAACAGATCAACCAACCCCAGATAAACTAAATCCTGCTTTTCTTGGGGGAAACCAATATTTTTGCGCTGCTTTACTTTTACTTACTATGAAAATATTTCATTTGACCAGCATATCTCCCAAATGCAACCTGCAACTGTCCAGCAATCTTAGTACCTGAATCCCTCAGAAAAATGACCTGTGGCTGAGAGATAAGAGCATCTCCTGCAGATTAGTTCCAGCTGAGGCATCCTGGAAATAATGCAGATTGTACTTTTTGCTAAAGTACTTGTGTAAAAAATAGGGGAAAATTGGAAATTTTGCGCCCAGCAAGCACATAAAAGAACAAAATGGTGTAGAAAAGGAACAGGCATTTGTTAAACATGAAATATACTGTGTGGCAAAAAATATCATTATCTTTGTCAGGGTTTTGCATTCTGGTGGCAGCAAAATAAGCCAAGCAAGATACCACGGAAAAAGCTTTTAGCTTGTAAGCATGTACATACATAGGGCTTGATTTACCAAAGCTCTCCAAGGCTGCAGAATATATCAGGTCCAGCAACAGCACTTGCCTGACACCAGTCCCCAATATAACACCGCACTCTTCACCTATAGCCACCCCCCATTCAGCCTCGGGAAACTAGTTGTGTTTCCCAGTACACGGATGTCTCCAGGACTTAATGTGCAAGGGATGGCATTTGGGGGAAGGCTGACAGGGGACCAGGAGCCCACAGATAATGCAGTACCAAGATTCCAACAGAGGTAAGTCCAGAAAATGGAACAAGAGGTCATACACAGGTAATCCATCCACCAGATGAGGTACACAAGGGCAAAACAAAAGCAGAGTCAGGGTCACAGGCAAAAGGTTGCTTCATGCAGCATAGAATCATCGGGTCAGAAACAGGCAAGGGCAGCATTAGGAAATCAGATGAATTCACACTAGGCAGCGAGTCATCCCAGCCTAATGCTGCAGCAGGCACGGGTGACTAGGAGCGGGGTGGCTATAATGTCCCGGCAGCCATTGGCATGGCAGGATAGAGTCAGGAACTAATCTGCTTGTAAATTCCCCTTCAGTTGTGCACAGCCTCAGAGTGTGTGCTGTGAATGCCGATAAAATACATCTCAGGCTGCTCAGCTAAAGGGAAGCAGGGGCTGCTGCTATTTCTTTATTCTCCTTGTCAGTGTGTGATACTGTGGTGGTGCATATTACAGAATCACCAGCTCAATAAGTGTTTCCTAATACTATCCTGTGATACAGCAAACATGAAATAGATCTGGCGCAGAATTGAAAACATTAGCCAAATATTAGCAAGTGATTTCAAGAAATCTATTTTAGGTTTGCTGGAACGCTCAGGATCATCCTTGGAGAGCTTTTGTAAATCAAGCACATAGTAGGGTGGGATGGAAGCCCTAAAAAACAAACTTTCCTTGCTTCCTGTTATTGTTTAAGAGCTTTCAAATAACAAAGAACCCAATGCTAAGGATAAGTTTTGGGCACACTTTCATTTGGTGATTGACAAATTTGCCTAGATTTGATTTATTTCCAGGATGTTTCTAGAATTTTCGATGAACCTTTTTCAAGTTGAAGATGAAGCAATATTTTCATTGCCAACCACTTGGTCAATCATATCACTGGGGAACAATTTCGAACAAATTTTGTCTACTTTTGTTTATTTGCAGCTGCGTGAGAAAAACTTACTTGAAAAAGGAACGAAGGTATCGTACTTTCCAACCAGAGAAATTCCATTTCTGCAGTACTTTAGAAGTGACAGTGGCTTTGTGTATTGCCAATATATGCCAACATATCTTGTTTAATGGAGGAATTGGGAATTCCAATATTTAACTGAATGGCGACTATTCATCGATAGCTCAAAGCGGAGCTTAAAGTGTCCTCCTTCACAATGGCAATATATTTGGGTCAGTCCCAATTGGCCATTCAGTTTTTCCTTGTGAAGAATATGCAGACATAAAGAGAGTCATTGAGTTGTTGCAATATCACCAACACAATTGGATCATCTGTGTTGACCTTAAAATGGTATGCTTCCTTCTTGGTCAGCAATCCGGATACACCAAGTATCCCTGTTATCTGTGCATGTGGGACAGCAGAGCTTGTGAGAGGCATTGGGTGGAAAGGAATTGTCCTCCAAGATCTGCCCTAAAACCAGGAGATCCAAACATTCTACATGAGCCACTTGTTGATAGAAAGAATAATATATTCCCACCTCTGCACATGGAACTGGGTCTGATGAAGCAGTTCCCTAAAGCTTTGCCAACTGAAGGAGAACGATTCAGGTTGCTCATTTTGGCATTTCTTAGCCGGTCATTTGACAAAAATAAAGGCCGATGTGTTTGATGGTCCACAGATTCGGCAGCTCATCAAAGATGAACATTTTATTAGGACAATGTCAGAAATCTGAATGTTTGGTTATCATTCAAAGCCATTGTCAAGGACTTTCTTGGAAATTGAAATTGTCCAGAAACTCTTGGAGAGCTACAAAATGCTTGCTTGCAATATGAGCATCAAGGTGCATTTTCTGCATTGCTATCTTTCTAACTTCCCGGAAAACCTTGGTGCAGTCAGTGATGAGCAAGGTGAACGATTCCACCAAGATCTGAAGGTGATGGAAGGACGGTATCAGGGTAGATGGGATGTACATATGATGGCTGACTATTGTTGGAGCATCCGGCGGGATTGTCCTAACACTGAACACTCCAGGAAAAGCTATAAGCGTAAATTTTTACCTTAACGACTTACCCAAATAATTTTCAAATATTTTACTGTAAAAAAAGTCATAAAGTAACAATAAATCCTTTTGTATGAACAAAGGAAATTTAAATAACAGTACATTAGAGTTACTTTTTCATTATTTTTTCATTGTATGTAACATTTCTATAACATTTGACGAAAATAGAGGGTACCCTGTATCATAAAGACTGGATGTGATAGCAAAAAACTGGGGTCATTTCTGGATTCACCAACCAAAAATTAATAAAAACAAGTGTAAGATCTAACTAAACAAAAAATGCGTTCCCCGGTGTATTTGTTCATGGTCTGCCCAGATTCCATTAAGCCATATTTTTAGATTGAAATTTTAGAGGACAGGTTGTGAGAATGAGACCCTCTTCTTAAACATATACCCCCCACACCTCTGTCGTGGGGTGCATGGGTATGAACAGGAGAAGGGATGGGCACACACTTGCTGGCCAGACAAGTTCCATGTCTGAAGTAGGGTCTGGTTCCAATACCAGAAAAGATCCTACACCATTTTTTCAAATTTTTTTTTAAAAGGACAGATTCAGACTTGCCTTGTGGTTGATCGATCTGGTGCTCCTTCCAGTAGCTGATACCATGCCAACCACTTAGCCACTTGGTCCTAATGAACCCACGTCTGCACATTTGCCAGCTGATGAAGTGAGCAGCATTGGACTACTCACTGATGCCCCTATTCATTCTCTATGGGGCTAAATGTGGCATCTCCCTCTAGGTAGCAGTTCACTGGCATGAGGATAACCACACCACAACCTCATTACCTGTCTGGACGTAGTCTTAGGACATTCCAACCATTTGAAAGACTTATGGCCTGTTACGTTATAGAAAACCCCAGCTGCCACCGGGAAGCACAGTGGCTCAGAGGGTAGCACTAGGTCTCAGGTTCGAATTTTAGCCAGGACACTATATGCATGGAGTTTGCAGGTTCTCCCCACATTTAAATGGGTTTCCTCAAATTACCTCCCACGTTCCAAAAATATGCAGTTAGGTTAAATAGCTTCCCCTAAAATTGACTTTAGCCTGTAATATTGACATATGCTTATGGTAGGGGCATTAGATTGTGAGCTCCTCTGAGGGACAGCTAGTGACATGACTATGGACTTTGTACAGTGCTGCGTAATATGTTTGCGCTATATAAATACTGTGTAATATTAATAAATAGTTCCTGGTAATGTAGCATGGCCCCAGAGCTACACCACCCAAGAGCCTTTACAGAATTGTGCTAAATATGTTCATTTTACCCTGACATGTATTTTTGGACTCTTTACAGAAAGAATTTTAGATGAATACAGTGTAAAAGTTTTTGGAGTGAAGCAGTTGTATGGCAAATATACAGAGAAAAAAACAAATATTTTTCAGGTAGCACCTGAAAACAATGTTTTCTTTAATTACAACATATCGGCACAAAGCCCAAAAAAACAAAGACAGACTGATGCATGTTTGTGGCTCTCCATCTCCCAGGATGAATAACGCTCTAGAAGGATCGTTGAAACTCTTTGTTACCGTCGATGTCTCCCGCAAGCGGGATGCGTAATATGCAATGGAAGATTCGGTTTATTTGTAACAACGGAGGCAACGCTGACAACATTTCATAAAGCTGAAATATGGAAACAAACTGAAAAATCAATACATGTCACAAGTCATGGCGGAAGAAGTGATGGAAAGCCAGGCGCTGATAGAATCAGAATATTAGGAAAGCCAAAACGCTTTGAAGGAATATTTGATTTTGGATTTGGGGCTGTGAATCAAAGGTTTGACGTGGCATTACTCAGACTGTGCAGAGGTGCAACATTTCCTGAGACATTTCCTGAAACTTTGGAAAATTCAGTGCTTATTTACAGGTAAATTCTGCAAAGAGCTGAGAATGAAGCTGCAAAAGGTAAGTCAACAATAACTTCCCCTAAAACTGATTTTAGACCTGCAGGAAAGTCAGGCTTGGGGTGAGCGTGAAAAGGATCAAAGAGGAAGGCCGGCATGAGTGGGCAGGCTAGGATAGGGTTAATTGTTTAGTTTTGGATGTTAGAAAGAGGTGAGGTTAAAGGGAAATGGAGGTAAAGGAGTGGTCAAGTTGTTAAAAGGTCAGGAATAGGAAGTGGGAGGCCATTAGAGATTGTTTGGTTATGTTTAAGGTTTGTTAGGATGGCGTTCGCAGGGGTGAGCGGTTGAGGTTCCTTGGGGGTTAATGGTCATTTGGTGCAATGTTACGGTGGATGGAGGATCCATCTTTGGTGTGGAGTCTGCATGGATTTGGTGGAATTCTGATTCGATAACTTTTGGTGGTGAATGTGGTAAAAGAAGGGTTATGTTGTTCCCGAGCTGGGGGGTTTGGCGACTGGGAGCAATTTTATGCGTATTCATTCTGGTAAAGCAGACCACCTGTGTAATTGGGGTGCCTATAAGGACCAGCAACCATTAACGGTTAAATGGTTCATTGTATAATAATGTTTATTAAGATAAAATGTTAATTTATGATTTATGCTATTTATGTTCTTTATTTTAAGTTATGGTTTATATTGAAGTTTATTAAATGTTTTATAACTCTAATAATATTTTAATTGTTATATTAAAAGGCCTTCGGGCCATTAACCAAATATTTTGGTGTGGTTATTTTCCAAGGTAAAGGGGGAGGGTTGGTATTGGTGGGTTATTGGAATTGTGTTTAGATGGGCTGTGAGATCTCTTTTGCTGCAGTCATGGGAATTGCAGCTACAGTTGTTCACCACAACATTTTGCTTCTTTTGTTTTTCCAAACATAATTATAACTTTGATTTATAATAACTACATGGCTTATTTTTTTATTTTGTGACATGTTCCTATTAGTGGCCCCGCTCCCCTTACCAGCAATTTTGGTGACAGTAGTTTTTCTGGGTTTGTAATAAAAAAATTTAGCAACTGGCTATATAAATGCATATTCCCAACCATACTTTGATTATGATTAAATGTTCATTGTTCATTTTTGCCTTCCTTTTTTATATGTCCCCCCATACCCAATTGTCCACCACCCCTCCCCAGCAATTTTGGTGACAATACCATATTCAGAGGTTTCCCAATTAGCTTTTCAAATCAGCAAGCTGTTTTCACAAATTAATGAATGTTAGCATCATTTTAGTAAAAATTTTCCACAATTTTAACAATAAAAAAATGTTTTAAGGGAAACAGACATAGGACACGGGAAGGGGAATTGCTTAACCAGTGTGTTACACAAGCGTGTCTCCCGCCTGACTGCCCAGAACTGCAAACACTCAGGAAGATAAAACCAACCATATACGAGGTCTGTCCATGAAATAATGATATAATAACTTGTATTTCTTTATATGACAATTCTAATGTGTGTCCCTTTTCTTATTCTCTCCATTCACAATGAAGCTCCGATGCCGTCTTGTTTTCCACTGGTGAAAGGTGTGGAGCAGATCAGTTTCTGTTATTTGATGTTTTTTTTCTTTCCAGCATCCATTGACACATAGCGTGTTCTTTTAATCACCAATTTCAATTTAGGAAAAAGAAAAAAATCCCCAGGTGCCAAATCTGGTGAATATGGAGAATGTTCCAGCGTAGTAATGTGTTTGTCGGTCACAGAAAGTGCTGTGTGAGAAGGAGCATTGTCCTGATGAAGAATGAAACCATTTCCCACATTTCTGCCGTCTTTTCCTGACTCTTTCTCTCAGCTTTGTCTTCCTTATAATAATGTAGGGTCACTGTTGGGCCTTCTGGAACCCATTCTGCCAAAATGACGCCTTCATGTCACAAAACACGATGACATGGCTGTGAATTTGGACTTTTTGATTCTTGGTGATGAAGGTGTTTCCAGTGTCTGTGGTTTGGTTTCAGGATCATACTGGAAGATCCAGGTTTGGCACCAAGTGACGACTTTATGGAAAAGGTTCGGCTCCGACTCAAGTTACTGCAGAATATCAGAGCAAATTTCCTTTCGGGACTCTTTTTGCTCCGGCATTAAAATTTACTAGAAATGTCAAATTGACAACTTATTTTTCTCATGATTTCAGCACATGAGGGGAAACACAACGGCCTTAAATGGTGACTGACAACAAACTAAACACAGAGAGTGCCGGCATTTGTCCTGAATGTTAGGAGAAGTTTACACATTCATGGCTCATAATCATCTTACTGCTTTGTAGCAAGCATAGTCACACAGAATTGTGGTACAGACGCCATATAAGTGTACGGATCGGTTTGCTTGCAGTCAGCTCGCAGCTTCAGGAAAACAAAGAAATACCTTGTAATTTCTTGCTGTTGATACCTTGTAATCCTTTTGCTGTTCCAGGCCCAAAGTTTCCTCTTTTGAAACTTTTCTCTGTATTGTTTTCACTCAGTGAAACCGAAGAGATAAGTTAGATTTATGGAGCAGCAAGGCGAACATCTCTTTTTGAAATTGATGCATGTGAATTATAATAGAGATTTAAATTTCTCTGCGTCAGGTCGTTTGTCTTCTTCTGTGCAGACACAAAGCTCTGACCTGCACTTTATAATAAAGTTATCCGATGATGCCGAAGCTTGGGCTGGCAACTGCCACGTCTTTAAATTGTTACTTTTATTTTTTATGAACCTTTTCTTCATTTTGTACTTATTGCGGTATTTGTAGGGTGGCCAAATAGTAATAATAGGAGATGGGGCAGTTAGGTATCCCAATATGCACTTGGAAATGATTGGTTTTCTGATTACACATGATGAGCGCTAATTGTTTCCTTTTATATCAGGAAAAATGAGGCCATGTAGAAAAGAGAACATACAGCATGGTGTACAGAATATGGTAATGTGGAATAAGGACTATACAGCATTGTGTATAATATAAGGCAATATGGAACAGGGAATGTAGAGCACAGTGTGCAGAATAAAAGGATGTAGAATAGGTGAATAGGTTATGAGGAATCAGGAACGTAACACAAGTAAGGCATATATAATAAGGACATACAGCACAGGTTACAGAACAGGTGCTCGTGGAATAGGGAATGTGTGGTATATAGGTGATAAGGTGGCTAGGGAAGCATGTGTTCCAAGCACGGTTGAAATGGGCTCCATAAAATATATGTGACTCCAAACAAGGGTGGATGCTATGCAGTAGCAGGTAGTGAGTAGCAAGCTGAAGCTCACCAGTCATCAAATAATGAACCCATGTGGTCCCTTTGAGCTGCAGTCTACCACCATGATCCCAGGGTTTTCGTGTAGTTTAGAAGTTCTCTATTGCCACTAACCCCCATGAGACAGAGAGGTCCCACCCAGCTGCGCCATCGGAATATCATACCTTCAGCAGGGCCACTCACCTGTTTGTCATTGCACCATTTAGGGTCCACTCAGCCTTGGCAGCAGCCCATCGATTAGGTCAACACTCTCCTCTCTTGTAAGACCATGCAAAGCATTGAAGCCCTGACTCGTGCTGCCTTTCCCTCTCCCCTTTGGAATGCTGCAGTACAAGATATACAGACAGATCACTGGATTTCTATTAGTTAAATCTAAAATGCATTTAATGACTTTTTTAATCAACATATACCTGGAATAAATCGTGTTTTTTTATATCTGCCTGCAATTTAACTACAAGGGGCCAATTCTTCAGCCGAAATGTTAAAACCTCTGAAATGATCAGCTTCCAATTATTCTTCCTTAAATGCAGTAATCCCCATAATATGTTAATCAGTATTCAGTGTGTGTTTGCTAAGTAGATAAACAGAAAATTAATGGGAATCAACATAATACAATTTTCAGAAAGGGCTGAGATAATAATTCTGAAACAAGAAAATCCGATCGTGTTTTCCAAATATGAGAAATGTGAAGAGCGAGACTTTGTAATGATCTCCATCGATCTATCCATCTGTCTATCTATCTATCTATCTATCTATCTATCTATCTATCTATCTATCCATCTATCTATCTATCTATCTATCTATCTATCTATCTATC